>NC_068312.1:3123871-3153605 GCF_025860055.1 Xyrauchen texanus
CAGTTACGTATTGCTCTGAGTAAAATGAGCCCACCCCTCGTCTCTATGACACTGTGATCCAGAGCTATGTTCAATACAAATCCCTATGCCTTTTCATTTCATGGGCCGTCCTACACCATTATAAGTCAATTGGGGCATTTTTGGGCAGCTCCTGCCCCCAGGAGTGCAACTTTTACCCCATATTGAGGTATGCTCTTACAGAGCCTGCCAGCCTCTTCAAATGTGGCAAATCACTGCGTTTCTCTGAAATCCTAAGCTTGGAGCTGTGGCGCGTCAAAGTTTGTCTCAATGTTAAGTCTATGGGATTTTTAGGCTGCTTTTTTGCCCCTGGGGCAAATACCGTACCCGATAAACATAAAAGTCATAGCACACGTGTCCTCAATAGGCGTTCGATTTGACACCTCATTAGGTGGGTCTACGCCAAGCGGTCTTGGGGCGAGTTAGGTGCGAAGTTTTGTTAAGAGATATAATAAAAATAAAAATAAAAAGTATAATAAGTATGTGAGATTACAATAGTGATGCTTTGCAAGCACCACTAACTAGATAGGTACATTTCCTGAAGAAAATGTGAGTGGTGCTTGCACGTGGCAAAACTAGATCAAACAGCATGTTGTAACTTGAAAAGAACAAAAATTATGGTCATAAATAAATCAACCCAGAAGTCTGTACGATTTTCTGGTGCAGAAATATGTGATTTGTTACTCGGTTGCTAGGGTAAGCCCATGTGGTTGCTATGCAGTTACCAAGGTAATACAATACATGGCTCCTTTCCATCCTGAGTGAAATAAGTCAACCCGGAAGTCTGTAGTGTTTTCTGGTGCAGAGATATGTGATTTGTTACTCGGTTGCTAGGGTAACCCCATCTGGTTGCTAGGCAGTTACCATAGTGATACTAATCAAGTGTCCTTGCCATCCTGATTGAAATAAATCAACCCAGAAGTCTCTACGTTTTTCTGATGCAGAGATATGTGATTTGTTACTCGGTTGCTAGGGTAACCCCATCTGGTTGCTAGGCAGTTACCATAGTGATACTAATCAAGTGTCCTTGCCATCCTGATTGAAATAAGTCAACCCGGAAGTCTCTATGTTTTTCTGATGCAGAGATATGTGATTTGTTACTTCGGTTGCTAGGGTAAGCCCATCTGGTTGCTAGGCAGTTACCATAGTGATACTAATGAAGTGTCCTTGCCATCCTGATTGAAATAAGTCAACCCGGAAGTCTCTACTGTTTTCTGATGCAGAGATATGTGATTTGTTACTCGGTTGCTAGGGTAACCCCATCTGGTTGCTAGGCAGTTACCATAGTGATACTAATCAAGTCTCCTTGCCATCCTGATTGAAATAAATCAACCCAGAAGTCTCTCTGATTTTCTGGTGCAGAGATATAGTTACTGCTAAGCGGTTGCTAGGGTACTCTGTTTAGTTGCTAGGGAGTGGCTTGGCAGCTGCCAATCATGAATCTCCAAAGGCTGCTTGTCAGTATGAATGATATAAACCAACTCCCATGCCTCTGTGACATTCAGAATGGAAGATATCCCTCTATGGATTTTGGTTGTTAAGGTGCTCGACAATGGTTGCTAGGGAGGGGCTAGGAAGTGTTGATTTGATGCATGATTGGCTGTTTGCTGTCCGAGTCAAGCGAGACCACCCTTGTGTTTCTATGACACTTCTATCCGGAGATATCCCTTTGATCTGTTTCAATAGAAGTCTATGGGACTTGTTGCTAAGGTGCTCTTAATGGTTGCTAGGGCGTGGCTTGATAGCTTCACAATGATCCTGAGAGACTGATTGGTCGTCTGAGTAAAATGAGCCCACCCCTCGTCTCTATGACACTGTGATCCAGAGCTATGTTCAATACAAATCCCTATGCCTTTTCATTTCATGGGCCGTCCTACACCATTATAAGTCAATTGGGGCATTTTTGGGCAGCTCCTGCCCCCAGGGGTGCAACTTTTACCCCATATTGAGGTATGCTCTTACAGAGCCTGCCAGCCTCTTCAAATGTGGCAAATCACACGTTTCTGCGAAATCCTCAGCTTGGAGCTGTGGCGCGTCAAAGTTTGTCTCAATGTTAAGTCTATGGGATTTTTAGGCGCTTTTTTGCCCCTGGGGCAAATACCGTACCCGATAAACTTATAAAAGTCATAGCACACGTGTCCTCAATAGGCCGTTCGATTTGACACCTCATTAGGTGGGTCTCGCCAAGCGGTGCTTGGGACGAGTTAGGTGCCGAAGTTTTGTTAAGAGATATAATAAAATAAGAATAAATAGTGGATACAATAGTGATGCAAGCACCACTAACTAGATAGGTACATTTCCTGAAGAAAATGTGAGTGGTGCTTGCCGTGGCAAAACTAGATCAAATAGCCTGTAACTTGAAAAGAACAGAAATTGTGGTCATAAATAAATCAACCCAGAAGTCTGTATAATTTTCTGGTGCAGAAATATGTGATTTGTTACTAGGTTGCTAGGGTAACCCCATGTGGTTGCTAGGCAGTTACCATAGTGATACTAATACAAGTGTCCTTGCCATCCTGATTGAAATAAGTCAACCCAGAAGTCTGTACTGTTTTTGTGGTGCAGAGATATGTGATTTGTTACTCGGTTGCTAGGGTAACCCCATCTGGTTGCTAGGCAGTTACCATAGTGATACTAATCAAGTGTCCTTGCCATCCTGATTGAAATAAATCAACCCAGAAGTCTGTACTGTTTTCTGGTGCAGAGATATGTGATTTGTTACTCGGTTGATAGGGTAACCCCATCTGGTTGCTAGGCAGTTACCATAGTGATACTAATCAAGTGTCCTTGCCATCCTGAGTGAAATAAGTCAACTCGGAAGCCTCTACGTTTTTCTGATGCAGAGATATGTGATTTGTTACTCGGTTGCTAGGGTAAGCCCATGTGGTTGCTAGGAAGTTACCATAGTGATACTAATGAAGTCTCCTTGTCATCCTGATTGAAATAAGTCAACCCGGAAGTCTCTATGTTTTTGTGATGCAGAGATATGTGATTTGTTACTCGGTTGCTAGGGTAACCCCATCTGGTTGCTAGGCAGTTACCATAGTGATACTAATCAAGTGTCCTTGCCATCCTGATTGAAATAAGTCAACCCGGAAGTCTCTATGTTTTTGTGATGCAGAGATATGTGATTTGTTACTCGGTTGCTAGGGTAAGCCCATCTGGTTGCTAGGCAGTTACCATAGTGATACTAATCAAGTCTCCTGGCCATCCTGATTAAAATAAATCAACCCAGAATTCTCTACAATTTTCTGGTGCAGAGATATGTGATTTGTTACTCGGTTGCTAGGGTAACCCCTCCTTGTTGCTAGGCAGTTACCATAGTGATCATAATCAAGTGTCTTTGCCATCCTGATTGAAATAAACCAACCCAGAAGTATCTACGTTTTTCTGATGCAGAGATATGTGATTTGTTACTTGGTTGCTAGGGTAACCCCATATGGTTGCTAGGCAGTTACCATAGTGATACTAATGAAGTGTCCTTGCCATCCTGAGTAAAATAAGTCAACCCGGAAGTCTCTACTGTTTTGTAGTGCAGAGATATGTGATTTGTTACTCGGTTGCTAGGGTAACCCCATCTGGTTGCTAGGCAGTTACCATAGTGATAGTAATCAGGTCTCCTTGCCATCCTGAGTGAAATAAACCAACCCAGAAGTCTGTACGTTTTTCTGATGCAGAGATATGTGATTTGTTACTTGGTTGCTAGGGTAACCCCATATGGTTGCTAGGCAGTTACCATAGTGATAGTAATGAAGTCTCCTTGCCATCCTGAGTGAAATAAGTCAACCCGAAATCTCTACAAATTTCTGGTGGAAAGATATGTGATTTGTTACTCGGTTGCTAGGTTAACCCCATCTGGTTTCTAGGCAGTTACCATAGTGATACTAATCAAGTCTCCTGGCCATCCTGATTAAAATAAATCAACCCAGAATTCTCTTCAATTTTCTGGTGCAGAGATATGTGATTTGTTACTCGGTTGCTAGGGTAACCCCTCCTTGTTGCTAGGCAGTTACCATAGTGATCATAATCAAGTGTCTTTGCCATCCTGATTGAAATAAACCAACCCAGAAGTATCTACGTTTTCTGATGCAGAGATATGTGATTTGTTACTTGGTTGCTAGGGTAACCCCATATGGTTGCTAGGCAGTTACCATAGTGATACTAATGAAGTCTCCTTGCCATCCTGAGTAAAATAAGTCAACCCGGAAGTCTCTACTGTTTTCTAGTGCAGAGATATGTGATTTGTTACTCGGTTGCTAGGGTAACCCCATCTGGTTGCTAGGCAGTTACCATAGTGATAGTAATCAAGTGTCCTTGCCATCCTGAGTGAAATAAATCAACCCAGAGGTCTGTGATATTTTCTGCTGCAGAGATATGTGATTTGTTACTTGGTTGCTAGGGTAACCCCATCTGGTTGCTAGGCAGTTACCATAGTGATACTAATGAAGTGTCCTTTCCATCCTGATTGAAATAAGTCAACCCGGAAGTCTCTACGTTTTTCTGATGCAGAGATATGTGATTTGTTACTCGGTTGCTAGGGTAACCCCATCTGGTTGCTAGGCAGTTACCATAGTGATACTAATCAAGTCTCCTTGCCATCCTGATTGAAATAAATCAACCCAGAAGTCTCTCTGATTTTGTGGTGCAGAGATATAGTTACTGCTAAGCGGTTGCTAGGGTACTCTGTTTAGTTGCTAGGGAGTGGCTTGGCAGCTGCCAATCATGAATCTCCAAAGGCTGCTTGTCAGTATGAATGATATAAACCAACTCCCATGCCTCTGTGACATTCAGAATGGAAGATATCCCTCTATGGATTTTGGTTGTTAAGGTGCTCGACAATGGTTGCTAGGGAGGGGCTAGGAAGTGTTGATTTGATGCATGATTGGCTGTTTGCTGTCCCGAGTCAAGCGAGACCACCCTTGTGTTTCTATGACACTTCTATCCGGAGATATCCCTTTGATATGTTTCAATAGAAGTCTATGGGACTTGTTGCTAAGGTGCTCTTAATGGTTGCTAGGGCGTGGCTTGATAGCTTCACAATGATCCTGAGAGACTGATTGGTCGTCTGAGTAAAATGAGCCCACCCCTCGTCTCTATGACACTGTGATCCAGAGCTATGTTCAATACAAATCCCTATGCCTTTTCATTTCATGGGCCGTCCTACACCATTATAAGTCAATTGGGGCATTTTTGGGCAGCTCCTGCCCCCAGGGTGCAACTTTTACCCCATATTGAGGTATGCTCTTACAGAGCCTGCCAGCCTCTTCAAATGTGGCAAATCACTGCGTTTCTCTGAAATCCTAAGCTTGGAGCTGTGGCGCGTCAAAGTTTGTCTCAATGTTAAGTCTATGGGATTTTTCGGCGCTTTTTTGCCCCTGGGGCAAATACCGTACCCGATAAGCTTATAAAAGTCATAGCACACGTGTCCTCAATAGGCCGTTCGATTTGACACCTCATTAGGTGGGTCTACGTCAAGCGGTCGCGGGACGAGTTAGGTGCGAAGTTTTGTTAAGAGATATAAAAATAAAAATAAAAATAAAAATAAAAATAATAAGTATGTGAGATTACAATAGTGATGCTTTGCAAGCACCACTAATAAGTATGTGAGATTACAATAGTGATGCTTTGCAAGCACCACTAACTAGATAGGTACATTTCCTGAAGAAAATGTGAGTGGTGCTTGCCGTGGCAAAACTCGATCAAATAGCCTGCTTGAAAAGAACAGAAATTGTGGTCATAAATAAATCAACCCAGAAGTCTGTATAATGTTCTGGTGCAGAAATATGTGATTTGTTAGTAGGTTGCTAGGGTAACCCCATGTGGTTGCTAGGCAGTTACCATAGTGATACTAATCAAGTGTCCTTGCCATCCTGATTGAAATAAGTCAAACCGGAAGTCTGTATGTTTTTGTGATGCAGAGATATGTGATTTGTTACTCGGTTGCTAGGGTAAGCCCATCTGGTTGCTAGGCAGTTACCATAGTGATACTAATGAAGTCTCCTTTCCATCCTGATTGAAATAAGTCAACCCGAAGTCTCTACGTTTTCTGATGCAGAGATATGTGATTTGTTACTCGGTTGCTAGGGTAACCCCATCTGGTTGCTAGGCAGTTACCATAGTGATACTAATCAAGTGTCCTTGCCATCCTGATTGAAATAAATCAACCCAGAAGTCTCTCTGATTTTCTGGTGCAGAGATATAGTTACTGCTAAGCGGTTGCTAGGGTACTCTGTTTAGTTGCTAGGGAGTGGCTTGGCAGCTGCCAATCATGAATCTCCAAAGGCTGCTTGTCAGTATGAATGATATAAACCAACTCCCATGCCTCTGTGACATTCAGAATGGAAGATATCCCTCTATGGATTTTGGTTGTTAAGGTGCTCGACAATGGTTGCTAGGGAGGGGCTAGGAAGTGTTGATTTGATGCATGATTGGCTGTTTGCTGTCCCGAGTAAAGCAGAGACCACCCTTGTGTTTCTATGACACTTCTATCCGGAGATATCCCTTTGATCTGTTTCAATAGAAGTCTATGGGACTTGTTGCTAAGGTGCTCTTAATGGTTGCTAGGGCGTGGCTTGATAGCTTCACAATGATCCTGAGAGACTGATTGGTCGTCTGAGTAAAATGAGCCCACCCCTCGTCTCTATGACACTGTGATCCAGAGCTATGTTCAATACAAATCCCTATGCCTTTTCATTTCAGGGGCCGTCCTACACCATTATAAGTCAATTGGGGCATTTTTGGGCAGCTCCTGCCCCCAGGGTGCAGCTTTTACCCCATATTGAGGTATGCTCTTACAGAGCCTGCCAGCCTCTTCAAATGTGGCAAATCACTGCGTTTCTACTGAAATCCTCAGCTTGGAGCTGTGACGCGTCAAAGTTTGTCTCAATGTTAAGTCTATGGGATTTTTCGGCTGCTTTTTGCCCCTGGGGCAAGTACCGTACCCCGATAAACATAAAAGTCATAGCACACGTGTCCTCAATAGGCCGTTCGATTTGACACCTCATTAGGTGGGTCTACGCCAAGCGGTGCGGGGCGAGTTAGGTGCCGAAGTTTTGTTAAGAGATATAAAAAATAAGAAAAATAAAAATAACTAGATAGGTACATTTCCTGAAGAAAATGTGAGTGGTGCTTGTCGTGGCAAAACTCAGTCAAACAGCATGCTATAACTTGAAAAGAACAAAAATTATGGTCATAAATAAATGAAACCAGAAGTCTGTACGATTTTCTGGTGCAGAAATATGTGATTTGTTACTCGGTTGCTAGGGTAAGCCCAAGTGGTTGCTATGCAGTTACCAAGGTAATACAACACATGGCTCCTTTCCATCCTGAGTGAAATAAGTCAACCCGGAAGTCTGTAGTGTTTTCTGGTGCAGAGATATGTGATTTGTTACTCGGTTGCTAGGGTAACCCCATCTGGTTGCTAGGCAGTTACCATAGTGATAGTAATCAGGTCTCCTTGCCATCCTGAGTGAAATAAACCAACCCAGAAGTCTGTACGTTTTTCTGATGCAGAGATATGTGATTTGTTACTTGGTTGCTAGGGTAACCCCATATGGTTGCTAGGCAGTTACCATAGTGATAGTAATGAAGTCTCCTTGCCATCCTGAGTGAAATAAGTCAACCCGAAATCTCTACAAATTTCTGGTGGAAAGATATGTGATTTGTTACTCGGTTGCTAGGTTAACCCCATCTGGTTTCTAGGCAGTTACCATAGTGATACTAATCAAGTCTCCTGGCCATCCTGATTAAAATAAATCAACCCAGAATTCTCTTCAATTTTCTGGTGCAGAGATATGTGATTTGTTACTCGGTTGCTAGGGTAACCCCTCCTTGTTGCTAGGCAGTTACCATAGTGATCATAATCAAGTGTCTTTGCCATCCTGATTGAAATAAACCAACCCAGAAGTATCTACGTTTTCTGATGCAGAGATATGTGATTTGTTACTTGGTTGCTAGGGTAACCCCATATGGTTGCTAGGCAGTTACCATAGTGATACTAATGAAGTCTCCTTGCCATCCTGAGTAAAATAAGTCAACCCGGAAGTCTCTACTGTTTTCTAGTGCAGAGATATGTGATTTGTTACTCGGTTGCTAGGGTAACCCCATCTGGTTGCTAGGCAGTTACCATAGTGATAGTAATCAAGTGTCCTTGCCATCCTGAGTGAAATAAATCAACCCAGAGGTCTGTGATATTTTCTGGTGCAGAGATATGTGATTTGTTACTTGGTTGCTAGGGTAACCCCATCTGGTTGCTAGGCAGTTACCATAGTGATAGTAATAAAGTGTCCTTGCCATCCTGAATGAAATAAATCAACCCAGAGGTCTGTACTATTTTGTGGTGCAGAGATATGTGATTTGTTACTCGGTTGCTAGGGTAACCCCATCTGGTTGCTAGGCAGTTACCATAGTGATACTAATCAAGTGTCCTTGCCAGCCTGATTGAAATAAGTCAACCCGGAAGTCTCTATGTTTTTGTGATGCAGAGATATGTGATTTGTTACTCGGTTGCTAGGGTAAGCCCATCTGGTTGCTAGGCAGTTACCATAGTGATACTAATGAAGTGTCCTTTCCATCCTGATTGAAATAAGTCAACCCGGAAGTCTCTACGTTTTTCTGATGCAGAGATATGTGATTTGTTACTCGGTTGCTAGGGTAACCCCATCTGGTTGCTAGGCAGTTACCATAGTGATACTAATCAAGTCTCCTTGCCATCCTGATTGAAATAAATCAACCCAGAAGTCTCTCTGATTTTCTGGTGCAGAGATATAGTTACTGCTAAGCGGTTGCTAGGGTACTCTGTTTAGTTGCTAGGGAGTGGCTTGGCAGCTGCCAATCATGAATCTCCAAAGGCTGCTTGTCAGTATGAATGATATAAACCAACTCCCATGCCTCTGTGACATTCAGAATGGAAGATATCCCTCTATGGATTTTGGTTGTTAAGGTGCTCGACAATGGTTGCTAGGGAGGGGCTAGGAAGTGTTGATTTGATGCATGATTGGCTGTTTGCTGTCCCGAGTCAAACGAGACCACCCTTGTGTTTCTATGACACTTCTATCCGGAGATATCCCTTTGATATGTTTCAATAGAAGTCTATGGGACTTGTTGCTAAGGTGCTCTTAATGGTTGCTAGGGCGTGGCTTGATAGCTTCACAATGATCCTGAGAGACTGATTGGTCGTCTGAGTAAAATGAGCCCACCCCTCGTCTCTATGACACTGTGATCCAGAGCTATGTTCAATACAAATCCCTATGCCTTTTCATTTCATGGGCCGTCCTACACCATTATAAGTCAATTGGGGCATTTTTGGGCAGCTCCTGCCCCCAGGGGTGCAACTTTTACCCCATATTGAGGTATGCTCTTACAGAGCCTGCCAGCCTCTTCAAATGTGGCAAATCACACGTTTCTCCGAAATCCTCGCTTGGAGCTGTGACGCGTCAAAGTTTGTCTCAATGTTAAGTCTATGTGATTTTTCGGCCGCTTTTTTGCCCCTGGGGCAAATACCGTACCCCGATCAGCTTATAAAAGTCATAGCACACGTGTCCTCAATAGGCCGTTCGATTTGACACCTCATTCGTGGGTCTACGCCAAACGGTGCGGGACGAGTTAGGTGCCGAAGTTTTGTTAAGAGATATAAAAATAAAAATAAAAATAAAAATAATAAGTATGTGAGATTACAATAGTGATGCTTTGCAAGCACCACTAATAAGTATGTGAGATTACAATAGTGATGCTTTGCAAGCACCACTAATAAGTATGTGAGATTACAATAGTGATGCTTTGCAAGCACCACTAATAAAAATAATAAAAATAATAAGTATGTGAGATTACAATAGTGATGCTTTGCAAGCACCACTAATAATAAGTATGTGAGATTACAATAGTGATGCTTTGCAAGCACCACTAATAAGTATGTGAGATTACAATAGTGATGCTTTGCAAGCACCACTAATAAGTATGTGAGATTACAATAGTGATGCTTTGCAAGCACCACTAAAAATAATAATAAGAAAAAGAAAAATAAGTATGTGAGATTACAATAGTGATGCTTTGCAAGCACCACTAAATACTGTTTTTAATTTCATCTGATTTTAACTGCATTATAATTTCTCATTTCTAAGTTTTCTATATATATATATACATTTGTTGTCTTGCCTATCCAGTCTTCTGTAAGGAATAATGTACAGTCAGCCCGTTTTTTATCGCACTATAAACCCGACAGCTTGATCAGGACCCCAACGAAAGCGGATGGCTTAATGCTGGGGGCTTAATGGTTCAAAGGGGGAGCTAATAAAATAATACCATCATGTAATGAAAGCATAAATTGCAGCTATGAACTAGTATCTAAACAACATACAGTTTCAGCCATCTAGCATTGTTTAGATCAGTGTTTCCCCACCACTGACTAGTCTGCCATGAAAGATTGTCTGGTGTGCCATGTAAAATGATCAGATTCCACAAAATAAATAAATGCATAAATAAAAAATAATTACAGCAGTAGTCAGTTGCGTGCTTGGTAACCACACCCTACTGAGGCAGATCGCTTGATTGGTTATAGCCAGGGCCATTACCACAATATGCATCGAGGGGGACGATTGACCCAATTGGTGCAAACTATTCACCATTTGGTGAATTGCTCATTTCAATTAAAAATGTCACGTACTGTATGTGATTCGAATGTCATTAATAATTTTGAATGTAAAAACATTAATGGTGCCATTTGCAGCATATCAGGCTTAAGATTAAGCACAAATGGGTGTATATTGTAAAGAAATTTGATAAATGTGGTTATCTGGTAAGTTTCTGAATAACCTTTTTAGAAAATTCACTTGATATTGTCTTAGAAAATGATCTAAAATAAAAGCATAATTTTTTCACCCTCAGATTAAAACTAGAACATTGTAAGACCTGTGACTTGTGACTGCAATGAGTTTTTAGATTGTGGCAGGGACAGTGTCATATATTTATTTTTACATTAATGCTAATATTATTACGTAATAATTTAAAATCAATTTAAAGGGTAACTAAACCCTAAAACAACTTTTTTTAGTTAATTATCTGTAAGCATGGGGCTTTATTAGTACTGGTCATTGATTCAAGTAATTTTTTTGACATTTGTGTATAAAGTGTTTTAATTCTACAAAATATGGTGTAAAAACGTCTGAGTGCTGCCCTCTTCAGGTTGAACGGTGGCTACTGCAGTTGAATTTTCCTATTGGCTGTTGCGGTACTTCGTGACGTAAGCGGTGACAGCTGACGTAAGCAGGTTCCAGCTCACCACGCCAGATTCATGTACATGTCGTCTTGCGACCGTGTGAGGAATAATAATAACATAGAGTCTGACAGCAGCTGTCAATTAATCCGTCACTACGAGTCTCAGGTGCCCCCCCGCTCAGCACTCTGTTCGTTCCCTCTATCCCCGCCGGGGTCTGCCCACTTTTCCTGCATTTTCAAATATTTGTAGTGGGTGGAGTTCAGTTGTGTTTAGCTACTGTGTGGAAAGCGGCAAAAGGTACGTTTTTATTTTTTATTTTTCCTCAGTCAGTACTACTAACTTGTAACTGCATCTTTTCAAACGGTTTATAGCTGTTTTTATAAATCTGTATTGATATTGCTGTTGTGTTGTTGTTTGACTTTCACTGGTCGATATGCTCAGAGTCAGAGAAGTTGCACAACATCGCACACATTAGACATTAACGCAGTATGACACAGTTGCGCTCATGAAACTTAAATGGGGTTAATGTTTTTTGCGAGAAATAATAAACAAACATTAATTTAACGCAGAACCATTGACTAAGAATGTTTGTATGCGTTTAGATGAGTCATATAACAGTGACTTTAGACTGAGTGAATGCCAATCAGTGCCATGTGACAAGAATGTGTTGAGTATTCCTATCGGAATTTCTATCATCAATTGATTCAATCATCTGAACACGTTTGCTCTGCTAATGTATGTGGATTGTGAAATGGGAAAGTCTTGGGGAGTGTTTTAAAATGACTCTTGCATTGTGTAGTTCTCACGCTATGATTTATTATCTTTACCGTTATTATCCATATTGCCTCAGGGTAACAAACCTGGTTTTGCAAAATATGATGCATAAAGATTTAATTAACCCTTGTGCATCCTTGTGGACATTTTTGGCTTTTTCAGTTTTGTTTTTTTGATAACTTTGTCTGTGTTAATGCTAACTGCATAACATTTTCCACAGGTGTGAATTTTTATTGGAATTTTAATATTTCACCCTATTTTCTTTAAAAAAATATTTTTTGCACTAGTTACACAAAATACTCCCTCTTAGCGTCGTTTTGGACAAAAATGGCACATTGAAACCCATTAAAACTGCGATTTTTAATCCCAGTGCCATTTAACTATAAAATTATGCAATCTTGTTTAACATGCTTTCATTATGTTGGCAAGGCTTCAAAATTTACATTTGAAATATTTTTTACCAGATCGTGACATTTTTTCAGGTTTGGCATATCATCGCTTTTGTTGTTGTTTTCTGCTGTTTTTGGCTTATGCATATTATAGAGCCAATTAGATACATTATGAATATATAATTGTGTGAGTGTGTTGGTATGGATTTCAGAGTGTGGTTTGTATGTGTCAGAGGCTCTAATAATAAAAATAAAAAAAATTCTGTTTAGCATTTATTAAATTGAAAATAATTATAATTATTATATTTTTTTATAAAAAACAACAGTGGCATTATGTAAACAAACCGGCTTTAAAGTGTTAAAATTCTGAAAATAAATGAATGTTTGGTAATTATGATTAGAACTGATGCTGGTTAAAATATAAGTCAGTGAAAGTAGAAAAAAATATTATTCTATAATATTTTTATGACACTTTTTTGACATGGCCATTTTTGTCCATTATGGACCTAAGTGGTAGCTTTTTTTAAAATCTGATACTGCATAAGCATCAAAATGAATGTTGTTGTTGTTAAAAGTGTTAAAATTCTGAAAATAAATGAATGTTTGGTAACTATGATTAGAACTGATTCTGGTTAAAATATAAGTCAGTGAAAGTAGAAAAAAATATTATTCTATAATATTTTTATGACACTTTTTTGACATGGCCATTTTTGTCCATTATGGACCTAAGTGGTAGCTTTTTTTAAAATCTGATAGGTCCTACTGCATAAAAAATATGAAAGCATGAAAATGAATGTTGTTGTTAATTATTGACATATCCGAGGCTCTAATAATCAAAGAAAAAAAATTCTGCTTAGCATCTATTAAATTGAAAATAATTACTATTTTAAATTTTTTCCTAAAAAAACAACAGTGGCATTATGTAAACAAACCAGCATTTAAAGGGTTAAAATTCTAAAAATGAATGAATGTTTGGTCATTATGATTAGAGCTCATGCTGGTTAAAAAAATTATGTCAGTGAAAGTGGAAAAAAATATAAATCTATAATATTTTTATGACAGTTTTTGGACATGGCCATTTTTGTCCATAATGAACCTATGTGTAACTTTTTTTACTTGATGCACAAGGGTTAAATAGTTAGAAATGAAGGTCACACTACATCATGGAGGTCATTTTAAAATCTGCACATTTTTGCTTTTTAGAATGTCCCCCAGAAAGCTCTCTCTCTCTCTCTCTCTCTCTCTCTCTCTTATTAGTAATTACTAAACTTATAAATACTTATTTCTTTGTTATTATGACTTGCTTAAATGTGTTTGTTGCCTATGTGGATGCAATGGATAATGTAAAGAATAATGCAGACCATATGTTTTTTATTTTCGATTTTTTTTTTTTTGTTCTGTCCATTTTATGCAAAATATTTAATCAAACATTTTTAACATGGCATTCATAATGTGTGCAATGGAGGATTAATTTGACAAATGCTTGTTTTGCAACCAACCTAAAATAAAATAGGAAAACATAATTTATCCTATAAATCACTATATTCTGAATAAGCTACAGTTTAAACTTAACAGTTAATTTGGTTAAGTTAAAATGTTCTATTGTCCCAGTTTAAAGGGGTCAATGTTATTACTTGTCCTAAGCTCCACTTATCAAAATCTTGTAATGTAGTAATACATGATAATTTTCCACCCTGTCTCAGGCCCTCTGCTTGAAACGCTTGGTTTACCCTCTGATCCTCCTTTAGTCTTCAATGTAAACACCCACAGTTATGACTGGCTAACATCTAAACATCTGTGTCCCCCCAATATATGTGAACTTGAATGTAATATTATATATATATATATATATTACATTACAGATGCACCGATCGACCAAGCCGGTCCGTTTTGTTGCCAGCGGCGCAGACAATAACGTCACAGCCGCATATAAACATGTCATTGGCGTGGAAGATCTTCACTGTGAGTGAAGAATACATAAAGTTCGCAATTTGTAATAATTTTAAGGCTAAAGTAAACCGTGGGGGAACCACCACAATAAGGTTCGGAACAACAAAATTAATTAGACACTTAAAACACCATCACCCAGCTGAAAATGCCCATTTTAAAAAAGAAGCTAAAAAAGTGAAAGCGGCTAAAGCTCGCCAGAGCTCAGAGCCAGCCACAAGTCAGCAGCCTCAGAAATCTGATAAATTTCCTCGATACAGAGTAGGTGGTACTTTTCCGATGTCGCGTTGCCTGAGTTGTTTAATCTCGTGTCATATCACACACACAGTCTGTTACAAGCATACATGTCAACATTTGGGTACACAAATCCGGAGAGGGATTTTTTTTTTTTTTTTTTTTTTTTTTTTTTTTTTTTGGACTCAAGATGGCGCCGAGTATGGCTGCTGCGTTGCGAGCTCCGTTACAACACTGCGGTTTATTGTTTGTTTTGTTTACAGTTCTTTGTTTTTTGTCTTGGATGTTGTCTGCCTTATTGTTTACGACAGACAAGCGCTTTTGGACATTAGTTCTACAATCACACATCGAAAACCGGACTTCAAATTCCTTAATGCCGACCGCTGTTTACAAACACGCCCGGTGAGCCCTTGTCTGTGCTGCTTCGGCGGCGAAGCGCAGAAGGAAAAGAGGAAAAGCGAGCGGCGTTCTCATCAGAGTAAGGCGTCGTGCAAATCGACCCCGCTACCCAGTATACTACTGGCAAATGTTCAGTCTCTGGACAACAAACTCTGCGAGCTGAGGCGCGGATCTCTTTCCAACGAGAGGCGAGGGACTGCTGCGTTATGTGCCTTACAGAAACCTGGCTGTCTACGGAGATTCCAGACTTCGACCGCCGAAATCACGGGCTTTTCCGTGCACCGGCGGACAGAGCGAAAGACCTCTCTGGTAAAAGCAGAGGTGGTGGTGTATGTTTTATGATCAACAAATCATGGTGTGATCAGAGGAGCGTACATTTCATCAAGTCTTTTTGCTCTCCTGATCTGGAATATCTCATGCTTCTGTGTCGACCATTCTGGCTGCGAGGGAATTCACGGCGGTTATCATCACAGCTGTGTACATCCCCGCAAGCCGACACAGACCGGGCACTCAGGGAACTGTATGGGTGTATAAGTGAGCAGGAAACCGCGCACCCTGAGGCTGCGTTCATTGTTGCCGGGGACTTTAACAAAGCCAACTTCAAAGCAATACGCCCCAAAATACCACCAACACATAAAGTTCAACACCGCGAGGGACCGGGTTTTGGATCATTGTTACTCTCCCTTCGGGAAGGCTACAAATCCCTCCCCGCCCCCATTTGGCCAATCGGACCATTCTTCCGTTCTGCTTCTGCCCGCTTACAGGCAGAAACTGAAACAGGAAGCACCCACCCTCAGAACGATCCAGTGCTGGTCGGACCAATCAGACTCTGCGCTACAAGACTGTTTTGATCACGCGGACTGGGAGATGTTCGGTCCGCCTCTGATGGCGACATCGAGGTTTACGCTGACAGCGTAGCGTGTTTCATCAGGAAGTGCGTAGAGGGCGTTGTTCCGACCAAAACTATACGGATATACCCCAACCAGAAACCATGGGTTACTGGCGATGTTAGCGCGGCACTCACTGCGGCGGACCTCCGCTTTAATTCTCCTAACACGGAGGGCGTAAACAAGCCAGTTATGCCCTCCGTAACACTATCAGTGCAGCTAAGCGCCAGTACAGGCACAAGCTTGAAGGCCAGTTCAACACCACTGACTCTAGAAGTATGTGGCAGGGAATTAACACAATCACGGACTACAAGCGGAATAAAGTCTCCGCCATGAACACCGCTGCATCTCTCCGGACGAACTTAATACATTTTATGCTCGTTTTGAGGACAGTAACACCGCCCTCGCGGAGAGAGCACTTCGCTGCTGGCGCTACAGAGGTTGATTCACTCTCCGTCTCTGTTGTGGATGTAACCCGATCATTCCGGCGGGTGAACATCCGTAAAGCCGCTGGTCCAGGCGGCATTCGGGCAGCGTCATCAGAGCGTCGCGCGAATCAACTGGCTGGTGTTTTTACGGACATTTTCAATCTGTCCCTCTCCCTGTCTGTAGTCCCCACATGCTTCAAAACATCAACCATTGTGCCTGTACCGAAGCAAGCTATAATCACATGCTTAAATGACTGGCGTCCTGTTGCTCTGACCCCCATCATCAGCAAATGCTTCGAGAGGTTAATCAGAGATCACATCTGCTCTGTTCTGCCCCCTCTTTGGACCCATTGCAGTTTGCCTACCGCAACAACCGCTCCACTGATGATGCCATTGCATCTACAATACACACTGCTCTCTCCCACCTGGAAAAAGGAACACATATGTGAGAATGCTGTTTGTAGACTACAGCTCAGCATTCAACACCATAGTGCCCTCCAAGCTTGATGAGAAACTCCGGGCTCTGGGCTTAAACAGCTCGCTGTGCAGCTGGATCCTGGATTTCCTGTCAGGCAGACGTCAGGTGGTTAGAATGGGCAGCAACACCTCCTCATCACTGACCCTCAACACTGGAGCCCGCAGGGCTGTGTTCTCAGCCCACTCCTGTATTCCCTGTACACACATGACTGTGTGGCAACACATAGCTCCAATGCCATCATTAAGTTTGCTGGCGATCACGACGGTGGTAGGTCTGATCACTGACAATGATGAAAGAGCCTACAGAGAGGAGGTGCACACTCTGACACGCTGGTGTCAGGAGCACAACCTCTCCCTCAACGTCAGTAAAACCAAGGAGCTTGTTGTGGACTTCAGGAAGAAAGGCGGAGAACACAGCCCCATCACCATCAATGGAGCACCGGTGGAGAGAGTCAGCAGCTTCAAGTTCCTCGGTGTCCACATTACTGAGGAACTCACATGGTCCGTCCACACTGAGGCCGTTGTGAAGAAGGCTCACCAGCGCCTCTTCTTCCTGAGACGGCTGAGGAAGTTTGGAATGAACCACCACATCCTCACACGGTTCTACACCAGCACTGTAGAGAGCATCCTGACTGGCTGCATCACCGCCTGGTACGGCAATAGCACCGCGTACAACTGCAAAGCCCTGCAAAGGGTGGTCGCGAACTGCCAGGAACATCATCGGAGGTGAGCTTCCCTCCCTCCAGGACATATACACCAGGCGATTGTGTGAAAAAAGCTCGGAGGATCATCAGAGACTCCAGTCACCCAAGTCATGGGCTGTTCTCACTGCTACCATCAGGCAGGCGGTATCGCAGCATCAGGACCGCACCAGCCGACTACATGATAGCTTTTTCCCCAAGCAATCAGACTGTTGAACTCTTGATCTATCAGGATCAATAATTAGCACTGCACTTTATTAATCTATAATCTCACACTGGACTGTCAACATATTCTCCTCAATACAACTGCTATATATATATATATACACATATATATTTCATATACTCCCACTTATTGTATTGTATTGTATATTCTGTTCTATATTCTGCATTGTATATAATTATTGTGTTGTGTAAGTATGTGTACATCTGATTTGTAAATTGTGTTGTGTAAGTATGTGTACATCTGATTTGTAAATTGTTTTGTGTAAGTATGTTGTTTATTGTAATTGGTATATGTCTCGTCACTGTCATGACTGCTATGTTGCTCGGAACTGCACACAAGAATTTCACCTACTGTTGCACTTGTGTACATGGTAGTGTGACAATAAAGTGATTTGATTTGATTTGATTTGACACACAGTCTGTTACAAGCATACATGTCAACATTTGGGTACACAAATCCGGGAGAGGGGAAGGGGGTGCTGGATGGCAGAGGCAGGCGTTGTGATTTAATGTGCTGAGTAACATAGTTTTTCCCACCGTGTCCGATATTAAAATCAGTGCGACACACATTGCAAAGTGCGTGGGTATTGTTGATATGGCTTCGGGATATGAAATTAAATTCTTCCGTCCAGCTGTTGTTAAATTTACGTGTGTGTGTGTATATATATATATTATTTTTTTCCGTCGGAGCACCACCTGAGTCTTCTCCTCCAATCTACCAGTGATGCTTGATTCAAATTCCCGCGTCTACTGCCTGCGCAGATATCAACAGACCAGCTGGGTTTTGGTTGCCAGGTTGAGGTCACAAATTATAAGAAATTTGTATGATGTGTCGATTGTGTGAGTAGGATGCGTTTCGTACAAGATCTGGCAACTGGACAACCTTGGAGTAATATAGTGATGTGATTATTCATATAACGTGGTTTGGGCCATACAAATTCTGGGAGAAATAACAAAATGTGAGAGGGGTGGGAGATGGTTGTGAAATACGGGAGACTCCTGGGAAAACCGGAAGTGTTGACGGGTATGGTTACAAGCCGATCCCGAAACATCAATCAGTTTTACAACTGATATTTGGACATCTAACGTAAGTTTAATGTCAATGTTGAGCATATTGGACACTTCAGTTTTGCTCATAGGCTTGAAATCTTTGGAATTGTTTTGTTAGACGAGTAAAAAAAGAGAAAAATCGCCGTTTATAAAAATAGTGGAAAATGACAACTGTTTTGTTAAAGCAACTCATTTGCAGTTATTTGATATTTCTACCTCTTTCCAGTCACAGAGCACTTTATTTTGAGAGTTGTTTAAGTGAGAGAAGAGCCTGTAACTTAGTGCAGTTTGGGGGAAATTGTAATGTTTAATAATTTCTTTTATTATGAAAATAAAATTTTGCATTGAAGAAAGGTAGATTTTGTTTGTATATGCGGTCAATAATAGTTCTTAGAAAGAAAATTGGAACCTGGAAAAAATCGGTATTGGCAGGTCACACTTGCGAAATCGGACTCGGCCCAGAAAATTTCAATCGGTGCATCTCATATATATATATATATATATATATATATATATATATATATATATATATATATATACTGTTTAGGATGTGTGTACACTGAAGGCTTATTTCACCATGCGGTCATATTATAATTATAAAATGAGCTTGTGCCCTTCATAATATTTGAGGTTTCGTCGGGGACAGAGGGGTCTCTTACTTAGATATTGAACTGCATCCATCCCACTGATCTGACACGTAACAGCCTATGTTGTAATTTCAAGTAAAACATATTAATATTGACAAAGGTGAGAATTTTATGTTTATTTGACATTTCTTGTTTGTATGAAGGCTAATTTCAAATAAAAGGTGAACATTAATTTATTTGTACTGTTTTTATTTCTTAAATATTATGTAGTTTTATAGGAGGAGGTTTCATAGACTTGGCAAATATATTTTTCAGAAGTTTGTAGGTACAGACATCAGTTGTGAGCATTCTTTGCAGTTTTTCTAAAGCTTTTATTTAGTTCATATCTATATCGGAATTATATCGTATCGACCGAAATTAAGAAATATATCGAGATATCAGTTTTGGCCATATCGTCCAGCCCTAGGTTCTGGAGAGTTCCACTGCTGACATAGTTTTGGGACATCCGTGGCTCATTCAACATTCCCCCGTCATCTCCTGGTTTACCGGTGACATCCTGAAGTGGAGACCCCAGTGCTATCCTTCCTGTTTTCCACATCTTCCCTCAACTAGAGTTTTTCCAAGGTTTCTACCAAGAGAACTCATCCTCTCAGTCTTAACACAACCACGATCCATCCTTTTTCAGCAGCAGGGGAAACCATCTCTTCTTCACCCATGTTCCTTTTTCTCCAGAAAGCTCTCCCCGGCAGAGCAAAATTATGACATCAGAAACCGGGAGCTTCTGGCTATCAAATTGGCCCAGGAGTGGCGGCATGGGCTAGAGGGGGCTCAACATCCTTTTTTGGTGCTGACTTACTACAAGAATATTGAGTACCTCATAGAGCCTTGTTGCCTCAACCCCCACCAGGCACGATGGGCCCTCTTATTCACACGATTCAATTTCTCTATCTCATATCGTCCAGGTGACAAGAATTCCAAAGCGAATGCCCTTTTCCATATCTACACTCCTGAGGAGAGTCCCGAGGAACCTAACACCATTCTCCCTCCTCATGATTTATCATAATTTATTCAAATTAACCTACTATTAAAATTATATACTGATAATTTCTTTGTCAGTGGGCAAACGTACAATATCAGCAGGGGATCAAATACTTTTTTCCCACACTGTATGTTTTTGTTTAGATTAGTTATGTGTTCGTATTTTAGTTAAATAAAGCTTTTGTGTACATTCTTGCAAGTTGATTCTGGTTTGCTTGTAAATCAACGTCAATGTAACGATTCGATCACAGCTACATGCTAAGAAAGAGTTATTTTTGTGTGGCCATGAAAAATCCTTTCTGATGATTGATAGGTGATCCATATTGAGTGTTCGCTGGACGAACAGATAAATTGTAATATTAATTCAGCTACATCAAGTTAACTCCAAATGTTCATAATTAATTTCAACGAGTTATGATTAATTATTAATATTTCCCTTTTAAAGATATTTTGACTGTGGTATATTTTGATAAATAATCTCATCCCTGTTTCTAAAAGATTTCACTTTAAAGCTATACCTATATGTGTAATATTATTGTCAATAATCCATGAGAATAATATTACTCCAATAAGAGAATTAATCATAATCCTCTCATTAAAGCTAATTCCCTACAGTAGAAATTGTGAGCTGATACAACGACACGTTCTATTACGATTTTAATGGTGGAGAATTTTATTCAGACAAATAATCTAGTTATTTGTCATTTATCACATTTATAATGGTTGTCCAACGTGACTGATTCCATTATACATTTCCTTACATAGTAATGTAGAATAAGGACAGTTTAATCTAATTCCTAGCTCACACATAATGTTTCCCTTACAAATAATGGTAAGGTATGCGACACTTTAACCCATGCATTGTACATTTATCATACCAAATTCGCTCCATATATTGGTGTGAGAATTTGGGCACTGTAACTGATTGGTTTTAACATTCATCAAACCCTAAATACGCTACATTTGTTTTCCAATATAAATATCTACAAATTTTTATGTACATTTATTTTAGCAGCTATACTGCAGAAGAAAAAATTGTTATGGGAGAATTTTGAATATAATATTTAATTAATTGTAATATTTAAATATTTTTAAATATCGAAAAATCCTTAAAACGAGATGCATTTACATGAGAAGAAAGACACAAGATATTTAGACTTGCTTTTAGAGCATTTATGTTGAATATGATTACATTTTTTATTTCCTGCACTGGCAGAAGTATGAACAAGTGAAAAAAATACACTTATATTTAAGATACATTCTCTTAAAGCAGGGGTGCCCACACTTTTTTGTCTGATGATCTACTTTTAAATGACCAACTCAATAAGATCTACCAACTAAAAAAAAAACACATTTTCATTTAAAATAAGAAAATGCTTGTTGGGACTACTGCATGTATCCCTACATGGAATTCATCTTCTAATTAATAAAAAAATATATAATAATGTTCAGTTTTGATATAATTCAGTTTTAAAACTAAACCCAAAACACCTACAGCACAATAGATTACAATAGCCAGGGCATTTACCTAATTATGATGATGAGTAAATATTGACCAGGCGAGGTTTTGTTTATTCAGTGGCCATGACAACTAGGTTTGCGCATACACGCCTTCCAAGGACTTCTGAACAGTTTTGCCTAATCCGGGCAGTAGCATCGCAATTTCACACTCTGTTCTCAGAAGTCCTTGGAAGGCGCGTATGCGCAAACCTAGTTTTCATGGCAACTGAATAAACAAAACCTCACCTGATCAATATTTACTCATCAAGTGCAAGTCAGAGAGACATTTTTGTGCGATCTACCAGCATTGCCTTTGCAATCGACTGGTAGATTGCGATCGATGTATTGGGCACCCCTGTCTTAAAGCAAGTCTCAATATCTTATATGTTGCTTCTCAAGTAATTGTATCTTGTTTTAAGGATTTTTTAGATAATGTTAAATGGGAAACAAGACAAAAATACTTAATAACAAGATAATTTTTTTTAAGTGAATTTTTTTATTACAATAAAAATCCAAGTAGTTTTCCCCTTTAATTCAGTGAATGTTTATTGTTAGTAAGCACATTTAATACAACCTTTTAAGGCAGGCACAAGTTGAATAGTCAGTTAAGAGCTAATGATTAATCGTTGCAATTATCGCCCAAATAGTTGAATTTTTGTTCTTCATTTGATTAGTCGATTATAAAAATAATCGTTAGTTGCAGCCCTAGTCTACACAGTCCGAGACATCCTGGACTCCTAATGCCGAAGGGGCCGTCTCGAGTACCTCGTGGATTGGGACGGTTACGGCCCAGAGGAAAGATCTTGGATTCTTTCAGATGCTTGCCATTCAATTAACACAGATTTCTCAAGAAGTAACTGAATGTCCAGAGGCATTTTACATGGTATGTGGCAAGAGACACGCTTTTGCGATATGGGGAGTATGTAGCACAAGCGCAACAATGCCCGCAACTGTTGAAGCTCAATGCAACTGTGTGAAAACATCTATCTCTCAGTGAGGTGATTACGGTCAATAGCCTATTATATGCTGTGTTGCATGTAAGTGATCATTTAAATAAAAAAACAACCAAATATTATTTAACCATGAATATTAACTCATTCTCAATAAACAAAATTGGTGGGAAGACATTGTTTCAGATTTATTTTACATTTTAAGAAAACCAAAATAAGAATAGTTTTTTAAGGCATTTGATGCTAATAAAATCCTCACTGTTGGTTGAGGATTTCCTCCAAGTTACTTCAGCTTTTAATGTCGGTGGGAAAAACGGCTTTCTGTGCATTAGCGCCACCATTTGTGCTGGATCTGGTAACTGCAGCGACTCTAGACATGTGATCCAATGCTCATGTTTTAAAAAACTGTTCCAGGTTCAATACAAGTTAAGCTCAATCGACAGCATTTGTGTGTCATATGTGTCATAATGTTGATTACCACAAAAAATTATTTTGACTCATTTCTCCTTTTCTTTAAATTAATAAATAAAAATAAAGGTTACAGTTAGGCACTTACAATGGATGTGAATGTGGCCAATTTTTGGAGAGTTTAAACAGAAATCTGAAACTTGAACTTTTATAAAAAGCACTTTCAAAGTTCTTCTGATAAAATGTGTGTATTATTTGAGCTGTAAAGTTGTTTAAATGGTCATTTTTACAGTATTTTTAGGGTTTGTTGACATCGCCATAGAAAGGTTAGTAAACGATTTTATCAAACTAAATCATGTTAACACCCACATTGTTTACATTATGTGACTATACTTTTAAAACGGTGAGTATTTTAATGTTCAAAAATTGGCCCCCATTCACTTCCATTTTTAGTACCTCACTGTAACCTCGATTTTTTTTTTGTATTTAGAGGAACAAGTCTAAATACAATTTTGTGGTAATCAACACGAGCTTGTATTAAACCTGGAATATTCCTTTAATGGTTAGGGCATTTCATCGGCAGGTGAAGAAAAAAATTATACGCTCACTTTAAAAAATCAACTCGGTTAGCCAATGTGCGAATGTTCGCTCCTAGTATGAATGGCTTCATTTGAATCCATTGTTTCAATTTGAAATCTTAATCAAATTCATGTTTGGTGTGAAAAGGCCTTTATATGACAAAAGATCAAGAAATGTTTGATCCCTCATTTCATGACCTCTTTAATATGCAGAGCCAACAATTAGTAATTTGTAGGTTGATTTACCCAAAAATTGCTTTCATACAATTTTGTTTGTATTAATGCTCCTGTGCAGCCTGACACAGCAGCATTGACTCAGCCAATGATTTTGGAGTGGGACTACACTTTGTTAAAAGATGCTATGTGTAAGATTGTCAACAAGCGATTGAAATGGTTACTGCAGTCCAAATTCAATATATTGGAAAGTTGTCAGAATGAGGACAGGCAATAGGAACGAGCGAAACTGAAAATGTCAGGCGATGAGTTTTACACTGTAAAGTATATGTTTGCAGAGTCTTTATTGTTTGCAAATTATAAACCAGCTTGTGTGGATTTTTTCATGATCCAGTTCATTTGCTTACTTCCATGGCTGCAGCATGCAGTGTTTTTTGCCTGCAAACTTGTTCAAATCTGGCAACCCGGGGGTGTCGAAATACTGTTGGTGAGTTGGCAGTGGGGGAATCACACAGGCCAAACCATTTAACAGAAATTCCTATGGAGGCCCAAACCTGCATAAATAATAAATGAATAAATTTAAAAATAAATAAAAAAATAGAGGAATAAATGTCTTGATAAAACAAATATAATTCGTTTTTAATAAAATTTATTCCTGAATTTATTATCGTATGACTTTATTCCTTTATTATTTTCTATATTTATTTTTATTATTTTTAACTTTTAATTATTTATTCATTTATTTTGCATATTTTTTTATTTATGTGTTAATTTATTTTTTATATTTATTCATTCCCACATATATTTATTTCCATATTTATATATTCCCATATATATTTATTTATTTATACATGTATTTATTTTTACTTTTCTGTGTGCAACATGGAAATGAGGGATGCATCATTGGATGCATCAGAGCTCTAGTACTTATCGGGAGCAGATGGACGTCCCACCTTAGCACCCGCTGACTCGCACAGATTTTGAATATGCAGGGCAAAGTTTTGCAGAGAGTTTAACAATCCAGGATGTGCTACGACATTCATACCAGCATACAGCTCTCCTAAAACATCAATAAGCACCTCTACTCTAAATGAAACATAGTCATTTAATGTGTGGTTATCGACTTCCTTCGCAAGTGTCGCAACTCTCTAGATATATGTGAAGAGTCAGCTATATATATATATATATATATATATATATATATATATATATATATATATATATATATATATATATATATATATATATATATATATATATATATATATATATATTTTTTTTTTTTTTATTGCAGATGTATGCATAAACGATCAGGGAAATGAAGCATGGTTGTATCTTTTACAATGAACAATCATAACAACAGTAAACAATATTATGGATTTGCAGACATCAAAATATGAAGTTATATACACAGAAAAATAAATGAAAGGACAAGGTTAAATCATATCATTTATGAAACTTGCTCATTTTGTGGTTTTGTTGAAGAAACGGCTCCCCATTTATTTTGTGATTGTAGTATAACCAATAAATCTTGGATTGACTTAAGCTCTTATGTTTTTAGCCCCACAAATAGCTATAGTTTACATGATATTGCTATGACCTGAGGTCACATCAAAACAAGTCAAGAGTAATCGAGCACACGCTTCAATCTACAATAAACCAATGGTAAGCAGGACCCGCCCACATCATTATCATACAAGAGACAGAAATGTAAGAATAAATACAAAAATAAAATATAGCTGCGAGCAGCGATGGCGGGCCCAAGCCGGTGGCCCCCTGTGCCTTTAGGGTTGCTGTGCACGATGGCCAATAACGTAACCTCGCTTTGACTGTCGAGAAGATGTGTGCTGTAGCGCTTGCACTGCAAAAGTGCGCATTGAGGGCACATATCGACCACAAAGTATGCGTGAGCACCATTCCGATACCTAAAATGAAAAATGAGACACCCTACGGTCTCATGGAGTTAATGGACACATGAAATAAGTACACAAGACAGAAAATTCATATGAAGTGTGCCATTTGGGACAGGGCCTATGACCGTGAACCACAATAGTCACATCTGTGAGATAATTCAAATGAAGAATAATTTTTTATGTCATAGGATGTCATAGGTCAATATCTTTTGCAGCACTTAAATGTGTTAATCCAGAAGGCCAGTATTTATCTGGAGGTCTTTGTACAGGTTTATCAATGTAATTATAATTTACACTTATGTGCTCCTATGATATGCAATGGAAGTACATTTTTATGTTTAACATGGGTGTATTCACAATACATAGCATACGATATAATATCTTAAGATTGTTTATCATTATGTTAAGTACATCACACAAATTTGACTGTATTCACCTGTAATGTCTCCAATAAGTACAGTATATTGGCCTGTATGGCCATGATATATTGCCTTAGCTAGACTTTAGCTAACCTATTACATTAGCTAGTAGCTCATGAGTCATGATTGTTAGCAAGACACAAGTTAACTATATTTGCTTTTGGCTAATTAGCTGTATAGTCGAGGCACTGTACACGACGCGGAGGGAGGGAGGGAGGGCAGGCATCGACAAAATCTCATCTACCGACCTGATGTTTTGATTTTTTTATTTAATAAATGTATTTGTTTGACAGGGAAGCTGTGCGCAAACAGGAATATTTATATTAATTTATTTAAAAAAATAAATAAAAAACACCCCAGAAAAAAGGGCACTTTCTCTTGAGGAAGAAAAAGGGCAGGTGCTCAAGCCCCCTTTGATGTCTATGTGTGCACGTGCCTGAGGGTGAGTAAATGATGAGAGAAATATCTTTTTGGGGTAAACTCATTTTATTTGAAGGACTATCTAGGCACATAATAACACTGCATTGCTGTGACTGTTTATAACTATTTCAAAATGTACAAGCTCACACTTTAAATGGTCAGTGCTTTGATTTTTAAATCATTAAAATAGCAACAGATCAGAGAAAAAAATGGAGATTGAGTGATTATTTTTACATTTTACATGCCATTCAAAAACGTGGCATTTTACAACGTAAGAGAGAAATAAAAAAACTTTAAATAATACCATTTGTACTTTTCAATGACTTGGGATGTCTATGTTCAGGGCGATTTGGAGCTTCAAAGTTCCAACAGAGAAATTCCCTCCCACACACACACACACACACACACACACACACACAGACAGAATGGCAGGGCCACTATGTCTGTCAGAGAGAGACAGAGAGAAAAAACACAGAACGGGAGGGGGCACTCTGTCTGTCAGAGAGAGAAAAATTCCAAGAAATCCACATTCAAACCACAATATCTGACTTTTTGTTGGTCGGAGCTAATGACTGTAAATTAGAAAGTTGTTCGGCTTGACGAGAACAATATACACGCCGAGTTTTGTAACTGTAAGAACTAACTAAGTTATAACACACTTTATGTGTCCTTTTTTAGTCCTAAATCAATTTCCTCGCCACGGCCAAACCGTTCGAGATATCAATAATCCGTCCGGAATGTAGCATCCTCAATGTCTTGACTTCATGCCGACCGAGTTTGGTGGCGATTGGATTCATTCTCTTGGAGGAATATATATAATTCCAGAGCATGTGTTTCCAAACAACCCATAACATCTTAAAATCCACGATCCCGGTTCCGGGATTTAAAATTACGTCAGTAATAATGTACTTCCAATTTTAAATGTATGCAGAGGAGTTATGAGCTCATATCTGGTACCATTTGAAAGCTTAGAATGTCTACTTTCTTGAGATATGCATCACTTTGGCATTTGTTTTACACTAAGTAACTTATTTACAATAAGTAAATAACTTATTTACATAGTTCCACGCATCAAAAGTCGTGTCATAATTATGTGCGTTTTTGAATACATATGTCTCATATCGCTCAAATATGACGCACATGTACAAACCATGTATCAAATGAAAGCTCTCATTGCCAGTAAGAAGTTCCAATAAGTCTTTTTATTGAGGTATAATCACATATCTAATACACTTCGAATGAATCATGAAGTATACAATCATACAAGTGAAATTATTGAATATTTGCCGTGCTACTCGCACTAGACAGCACAGTTAGCCACAAATGCTACATAATCTTTTACCTTAGATTATTCTCTGCAAAATGAGCCGCTTTTCAGTGTTTTCTGTGGTTGTGTGCCCAAGTAATCCCTCGATATGTCACACGAGTGCAGAAACACCACAAAGTAATGTTATATGATATTCAACAATCCAGGAAAATATGTAAACATCCGATCCGGATAAAGCATATATTGCCGTAAAGCTTAGACCCTCCGCTTCCGGCAATGTCTCTCAAGATCAAATAGACCAATCAGGGGCTGTGATATTGCATCCAGACTGTGAAGTGATCACTGGGTAGGTTACGTGCCCAAAACACACAGACGCGTCTCACCAGACACCAGAGCGCATATTTACCACTTTCAACAGTGTTTTATGTAATGTCAAAGGGTTTTCTGTAAAATTACACTGGGATTTTGCATTTATAGCACTGTATATGGGTATGGGGAGACTTTAGATTTGGGTAGGCGGAAAGTACACCAGAAAAAGGTAATATTCCTCCCTTCAAATAAATTGAAATAGATATTAAATAAAACATGATACAGACAAAATTCCTTTTTCAGGTATTTGCTGACATCTAGTGGAAACAGCCAAAACTGTCTGCTTGCTGCTAGGGTTTACAGGGCTTGAGTTATACACTTTCAAAAATGAATTTATATAAAAAAAATTAAAAAGCGCCTCTTTTTTAGGAGGGTTATTACTGTTCAGACAACATATATTTAATTTTTTTAATTTTTAGCAGTGTTTTATGCAACTTCAAAGGGTTTCCTGTAAAATGACACCAAAACTGTGTATTTAGGCCAAAGTATGTGGGAATGGGAAGCTTTTTAATTTGGGTAGGCCAAATCCAGGCGGAAATCCCCAAAAATGGCAAGGATCTTAAAAGGATAATAGCCGACTTCCTGTTGGGCTGGCGTAAAACTTAGAGCACGAAAGTTGTTCGGCCCGATGAGATCTACAAGTGTACAGAGTTTCATATTATTACATGCAAGCATGTTTGATATATGGACAAGTGTTCGAATCCCATTCCAGGGGGCGCTGTCGAGCCCCCCTGCCACGCCCGGGTACCATCTTCGCGGGTTCTGACCCATGTGCAAAGTTTCAAGAGTTTTCGAGCACGTTAAAGGCCCCAAAACCTTGAAAAACAAAAATAAAAGCATTCTCACTCAACAGCCAAATCATCCCCCTCCCCCCAGACACAGAGAGACGTAGGGTCAGTGGGAGAGGCAGAGAAAATTCTCCAAAACATCCACATTCAAACCAAAATATCTGACTTTCTGTTGGTCTGAGCTAATGACTGTAAATTAGAAAGTTGTCCGGCTCGATGAGAACAATATATTTACTGAGTTTTGTGACTGTGGGTCAAAGTGTAAAACCAACCCCCTCACTTTTGTCAAAAGGTGGCGCTACTGAGCCCCTGCACCACGCCCGTTTCTGAAACTTTGCACATGTGTACTGGCTAATAAATGTGATGTGTCTGTCGAGTTTCATGCAATTTCAAGAATGCTAAGAGTCTCAAAAGCATAAAAAAAGAATATTCGAGTTTGAAGTATTGCCACGGCAACAGTATCCAAGATATCAATAATCCTTTCACATGTCTACATCTGCCGTGTGTTTACATTACACACCAAAAGTTTTAAGTAAATCGGGTAAAAATAAGAGGGTGATTTCAAAGCATTTTGAAAGTGAC
>NC_068312.1:3154105-3210260 GCF_025860055.1 Xyrauchen texanus
TCACTTGTGACAACAAACATATGAAATCCACATATGAAAAATACCATTGACCTAAGAAAACTGTTCTACCTTTTGATTAAGTGCTACCTTGATTATACCACATTGTACCTATTTTACTGAATTGTATTACATTTATTTATGAAAAGTAAAATTAATCTAATTTTCAACCATTTTAAACTAGGTATTTCAAAATGAAATTGATAACTACTGCTAGAGATGGCACACCTTTGTGTAGTAGCCCTAACTTATAACAGTAAGGACTGACCAGGTGATCATGGCTGTTGACCAAAAGTTTTCAGATATTATTTTGAATGACCCAGTGACTGTTTGAAATGTGCACAGCACCATAACATGCTACTGAGTGCACCTTTACGTGTAAATGAACTCACTATTACACAGCTGAATACATGTAATAGCTTCATAATTACATTACAATTATACAATATTACATAGTATTAATCAGTCAAATAAAGTGTATCTAGACTGTACTTAAGTGTACTTCATGTGTAACTACATACCTTTACAAGCTGTGCTTAGTTTAAATTAACTCAATAGTATACATCTCAAAATTGAAATGTAGCCTACTTACACATATCCACCTGTCTGCATGACATGGACATTAATGAATGAGACATGCACAAATTTATTTTAGAATATAAAACCTGTATTATAACATCACGCTGATGGCAAAGATTTCTCATTGAAAGCTGTCTGTTTATCAACCACGGCCTTCTGAAATCGAAATGAACATTTCATTTTCTTTTCTCTGTAGCCGTTCATGTTGGCGCTGCAGCTTCAGGGATCTGCTTATATCGAACAATAAATAAATAAATGTAGCCTATGTTCTCAGAATCATGGCAGAATACAACAAAATTAAATTTAAAATAAAAAAAAAATAAACCAAATCGTAAAACACCTAGACAGATTACAGTAATAAACAGCATTTTTTCCTTTTTTTTTTTTTTTTTTTTTTTAGGAAAATTATTAAACAGACCTGTTTGTCATATTCACCAAACTAAACTGTTAGGACAACATGAATTATTGTCACTAATAAATAAATATGCTAGAATCACCCTCACCTGCCACCAATCAGCGTGTCAATCAGCTCCTCTATATAACTCTCCACTCTCCCTTCATTCTTCATCTGGTATTATCGCAGTATGCAGACTCACTTACCTTCTACTTACCTGATTCTTCAGACGCCATTAAAGCATGCTCCCTCGACGATTCCTCTCCAACGATATTCCGAAGTTTATTCCGAGTCTCCTGTCCTGCGTCTCCTTCCCTTAGTGTAATACAATCTATTTATGTAGTCAGATTACTGCATTTAGCAAACCATAAATTTTTCAGTCCACATTTCAACAGTCGTGGCAAGTTTATCTTTTAGCAAAAATCAAGCAGCAGTTCTATCACGTATCATTTTTTCACAGGCGATGTCCAGGATTCCCGGAGACATAACTATAATCGCCTCGGGATAAAGCGGTTCGATGGCGCAAAAATAAAGTGGTGAAAAACAATTGTAGCAACAGAAAGTAATAGAAACAAACACAGCAACTACTCTGGAACATCTGGAAAAAAAGTGTAGCAACAGAAAATAAAATATGGAAGTCTTCCTCGGATCCTTTGTTTGTTATTTACGTGGGGAAATGACTTTGCTTTGGAAAAAGCTGCTTACTGACCGAGCCGCATGTATACAGGTGTATAGAGAAAACCGTGAACACAGCCTAGTGCAGCTCTCTTGCAATATATGACATTCTGGTGTCCATGTAGACCTAAATGTAGTCTGTGTTTAACTAAAAACATATTGTTGCGTGTAACTTAGAGCTTTTTTCCACATACATCCGGCAAACCTAACATTACAATGGAGTATGCCCAGATATTTGCCGATTTGACTCATTTCATGCGACAATGGTCTTTATGCAAAATATTATTTTAGCCTACTAATGTGTTTTTATACATAAAAGTCTTAAAAACAGTCTTGTTAAAAACAAGTCTGGTCAACAACAAAAAAAAAAAAAATATATACCTTAAAAGAAATTTTTTGTACTTCTGAAAAATAGGGTAAATTCAGATAAAGTGGGACTATTAACTTTCATCATTTTTATCAATTTAATATTGTTACACTACTAAACTACATAGTTTAGGATGAATGTAACGCTGAACTTTTAATGGAAAAAGGTTTTCCTTGGACCACCAAGATCTTCAAAGAAGGTCAACCATGGCTTAAACCTGATCATAGCATCCTTACAAGCGCTTTACAAAAAGTTGCAAAATAATAATTGCTCACAAAAATGTACTTTCTTCATGTGCTTAAAAATATATGAATGATATATTAGAAATTACATGCAACTTTTGATATACTCTGTTTTCTATTTTTTCTTTTTTAGTTTTCTTATACTTATTCACTAATTTCTATGTATTTATAAACTTGAAAGAAAACTCAACAATCTAAATGGTTAGAGTTGCTACTTTTTTTCCCCGCCCACAGAGCTGAAGTTCCTACTGAGGACACAATAGTAGGAGGGGCTATATTCAGATCCTGAAGCCTACAAGTGTGCGAACCCTCTTTTGTAGAAACCCCGCTCACTTTTGGAGAAATTACGCCCTATTTTGGAGATCTCCGATCTGCAGCTACACCTACTTGAATCCAGGCGCAGGCGAGAACGGGGTAATGTGAGACATCGGGTAATATGAGACACCCCCTGTATCTAGGCAACGGAAAACATTTGTGGTCAAGTGACCATTATTTTTTCAAGCCCCTCCCATTTCCCCTTGGCCATTAAGGAGAGGACCTTATGGTGCTGTGGTAAGCATGTTTTTTCACAAAAATATTTTTTTTGCATGTAAAAGTAAATTTTCTTGCTGTCAACTTAATCAACTGTTGTGCCAAAGCAAATTGATTCAGGTAAGAAAAACTTATATCATACATACATATAAAACCATGTGATTATGCTAGCTGAAGATTAGCCTGAATTGCTAAGAGAGATCATTTTTTCTAAAATGTAGCGGTGGGGTAAAGTGAGACATGAGGCACAAGTTAAGTTTAGTCATAAGCATATTTTAATGTAATATTACATTACATACGTTTTATTTTTTATGTCATAAACATTGTAGAAAAGCCATCATGCCAAGGCAATATACCAGGAAGACAACCTGGGGCAAAACACCCCTCGAGGAGGTGGAGAGTGCAGCCGCTGAGGTCAAGGAAGGAAAGAAGTCTATAAGAGCAGCTGCAAGGGATAGAAATATTGACAAGTCAAGCCTCCTAAGATTCATAAAGAAAAAAGAGAAAGGGGAAGTAAAATCAGTAGCCTGGGGTGCAGTAGCAGAGGCAAAGAGAGTATTCACAGATGAGATGGAGGAGGAGCTTGCCAAACACTTGAAACAACTAGCTGATCAGTTCCATGGCCTTCCTCCAGAATGAATACATTCTGATAATGTCCATTGCTAGGAAACACCCTGAATTAATGGGAAATGTAAACATTTTACTGATATATCATTTTAGCTCGCTTAGAGGGGAGCAAATGTAAAAAATGTCTCACTTTAGCCCATTCTTCCCCTACAGTGGGAGGGGCTACTTTCAGGTACCGCCCACAGCGTTAAAGGGTAACTAAACCCTAAACCAACTTTTTTTAGTTAATGATCTGTAAGAATGGGGTTTTATTAGTACTGGTCATTGATTCAAGTAATTTTTTTGACGTTTGTGTATAAAGTGTTTTAATTCTACAATATATGGTGTAAAAACGTCTGAGTGCTGCCCTCTTCAGGTTGAACGGTGGCTACTGCAGTTGAATTTTCCTATTGGCTGTTGCGGTACTTCGTGACGTAAGCGGTGACAGCTGACGTAAGCAGGTTCCAGCTCACCACGCCAGATTCATGTACATGTCGTCTTGCGACCGTGTGAGGAATAATAATAACATAGAGTCTGACAGCAGCTGTCAATTAATCCGTCACTACGAGTCTCAGGTTCCCCCCCCACCCAATCCCCCCCCTCCCCCCGCTCAGCCCCGCACTCGGTTCGTTCCCTCTATCCTCGCCGGGGTCTGCCCACTTTTCCTGCATTTTCAAATATTTCTAGTGGGTGGAGTCAGACTCTGAGCAGGTGTTTAGTTACCCTTTAAGATTTTCTAAATAATTTATTTGTCTTTAATTCTGAATTTTGTACAGCATCTCCTAAGAGTCTTCTTTTAAAAGAGGCCATTTTATTATGAGGATGAGCCACCAGTGTAAGGTTCACCTAAAAATGGAAAATTGACTTTTACTCACTCATTTACTCACACTTATGTTGTTCAAAACTAATAGGATGGGTTTTTTCTTGGTACATAAAAATAAATATTTTAAGCAGTATTTCCATAGAATAACAGTTTACAGTGGTGGTCAAAAATATTGGCACCCTTAGTACTATGAGCAAAGTAGGCTGTGAAAAAAAACTGCATTGTTTATCCTTTTGATCTTTCATTCAAAAAATTCACAAAAACCTAACCTGAATTAAAACAATTGAAAGTGGGTAAATATCTCATTATTAAATAAATATATTTCTCCAAAACACATTGGCCACAATTATTGTCACCCCTTGAAATTCTTATGAGTAAAATATTTCTGAAGTATATTCACATTCATATAGAATGTTTTAGTGCACCTGAGTGACAAGAAATGTGAAATTGATCAGCCATGACTTCCTGTTTCACAGGGGTATAACTATGAGGTAACACACAGGCCAAATTCCCTTAATCATCAATCACAGTGGGTTAGACTAAAGAATATAGTTCTGATGTGTGGCAAAAGGTAGTTGAGCTTCACAAAATGGGGAATTGGCTATAAGAAAATATCCAAAGCATTGAAAATGCCCATTTCCACCGTCAGGGCAAAATGTACAAGTTCCAATCAACTATAGATATTAAGAATTGGCCTGGAAATCTATATTGACTCCATGCACAGTGAGGAAGAAGGTTCAAAAGGCCAAAGAATCTCCAAGGATCACAGCTGGAGAATTGCAGAAACTAGTTGGGTCTTGGGGTCAGAAAGTAAAAAAACTAAATAAAAAAAATATCAGACATCACCTACATCACCACAAGTTGTTTGGGAGGGTTTCAAGAAAAAAGCCTCTGCTCTCGTCCAACATCAAACTCAAGCATCGTCAGTTTGTCAGACACTACTGGAACTTCAAATGTGACCAGGTTCTATGGTCAGATGAAACAAAAAAATAGCTTTGAAGCAAACACCAGAGATGGGTTTGGCACACACAAAGATGAAGTACCCAATGCCCACGGTTAAATGTGGTGCTGGATCTTTAATGTTGAGGTCATAGACATATTGTTCGGATACATGGAATAACAGACTCTTATCAAATACCAACAGATAAAAAAATCAAAACCTGGCTGCCTCTGCCAGAAAACTTACAATGGGCCGTGGTTGGATCTTCCAGCAGGTCAATGATCCAAAACAAACATCAAAATCAACACAAAAATGGTTCACTGACCGCAAAATCAAGGTTCTGCTATGGCCATCACAGTCCCCTGACCTGAACACCAAAGAAAATTTGTGAGGTGAACTGAAGAGGAGAGTCCACCAACATGGACCTCTGAATTTAAAGGATCAGAGAAACTTTTAAAGTTTCAGTAAAAAACATCATAAAAGTAGTCCATATGACAAGTGCACTATATTGCAAGCTTTCCTGAGCCATACAACAGCTTTGTGTTGTATGGACTACTTTTATACTGCTTTTTTTTCTCTCTCTCTCTTTGGACCTTGACAGCAGTGGTCAATATGAACTAATAATGATAATCAACTTCAAATGATTGCTAATGCATACTGTATCTGATTACATCTCCCCAAACAAATATAATGAATACATTTTTTTTTTTTTTTTATTTAATTCAGGTTTTTAATGATTTTATTTTTTATGTCTAATGAAAGTAAAAGTGAGAGTAGAAAAAAAAAAAAATGAAATCCTTTGGGGAATGTTCTGTGCCAGTGAAACAAAAATTTCTGAAGGGGCTATAACCCCGGCAAAAAAGGGCAAATGCAGAGGAAATTAAGTTTAAAAATTGATAATTAAGTTTATGTGATGTGTTTGTTGTTCTCGGTTGTCTAGGAGGATGTTTGCAGTGGTTAAATGACTGTTATGTTTTTCAGCTGCTGGAGGCCAGTGCACCCATTAGCAGCCTCTCTGAGGGAAATTTTAAGATCATAGTACACATTGATAAATTATTAGAGAACATCTGTTTGTTTTTCATTTTCTTACTCCTCTTTCATTGTGAATAAATCATAACTTCTGAATGACCATGAAACTTTCCTTTTTGAAATTATTAGATTGTCTACTTAAAATTAACATATTTTGGGACATCAGGCAAACATGCAATGTCGGTGATCTGTGGTGGACAGATATAACACTTTGAAGTATTTTAATGTTCCTCTATGAAAATGACAATATACTTTTCTTTCAGTTGATGAAAAACTGCCGTGCTGCAGCTCCGGATAATAAGTCTTAAAGCAGAGGCACCTTACAATTTCTTCACGTGTCGGCCAAATATATGAAATATTATGTATGATTAAATAATTAAATAAATAATAAAATTAAACAATTCCCCTTAATTTTGGGTCTGCTGTATTGCTGCTCACTTGGCTACCGACATAACACTTGCTATAAAGCCAGCCTATTTTAAACTGTGGCGTAGAAACTATTAATTGGGGATGCACTTTCTGTGTTCTTCCCGATACTTTTTTTGTAAATCATACATAATATTTCATATATTTGGCCGACACGTGAAGAAATTGTAAGGCGCCTCTGCTTTAAGACTTATTATCCGGAGCTGCAGACACGGCAGTTTTTCATAAACTGAAAGAAAAGTATATTGTCATTTTCATAGAGTAACATTAAAATACTTCAAAGCGGAAATATGAAACATTTGATCTAGAAAGTTATATCTGCAAGGTACTGTGAGAAATATGAAATTGTACATGCTGTTCTGCTCTGTGTATGTGTTTCTGGCCTTCCATGTGTGTTCAGTTGACCCCAGATGCAGGCTACGGTGCGCACGATAGTGAGTCAATATATATAGCAACTGCTGACTGTTTTCTCTTCCTCTTTATCATGTTCTGCATACTTATTTCTGTGATCTGATTAAGGTCACACCCGTCCAACAAGGTCAACCGTAAGGTATTACGGCTGGAACATCTGTATATGGCCTCTTTCCTGTACACCCATTTTCTCCCCCTTGACCCCAGGCCTTGTTACCGCTTTACTTTTGGCTGCTTATTGTCTCATGAAAAATATAAATGACATGCTTGCTCTAATAAACATTGAGTAGATTGAATACAGACCGACTGTGAGTGTTGTTGTTCTTTCTACTTCCTTCGCGAAGTCTACAGAGACTCAGACTCACGACTGCACCTCACTGGGTACGAACATAGAAAGACGGAACCGGGGAATTGGAGATCGCGACTAGATCCAAAATATTCCTAACAGTTTTGGGGCTTCATCTGGGATACCTCACAAACAGGTAAGGTCAATTTTTTTGACAAACTTATGTGGACCTGTTTGTTGGGGTATCTCTGTACCGTATAGTGTGTGCATTTGTTGGACTCCTTAAAAAAGGGAACGTTATTGCTCTGCTAGCTGCAGAAAGGGAGCTGATCACTCCATTTTGAACAAATGCACATCAAAAACAAAATTTAATAAAAAATAGGAAATTTAATTAGGAAAGGGTTTTTCTGCATCAGTGTGCCCCTGGAAAGGGAGCGTTTGCTCTGTGAGATATACAGAAAGGAGGTAAAATACCTCAGATTGACTGTAGCAGTTTAGCATATCCTCACTAAGGTGGGAAGAGGACGGATAAAGGTCTACAAAAAGAGAGTATCTTGTATCTGTAAGCGTGAGAATTATGCCTGAATCGTGATTGCATATGAGAATGCGTAATGTGTGATGAGCCCTGTAAATAAAGGGACAAATGTGAATATAAGCTCTATAAAGGAATATGATGAAAGTGACTGTTGTCTGAATAAAGAAAAGATCATCTTTTATGTATTGAATGAATGTTGGGAATGAAAGCTGTATGGTGAAACTTTGAAAATAAATCTCCTTGGTTAGCCATATCACCCTGCAGCTATTGCCTGGTTGCCTACTAAAGCTAAGCAGGGCCGAGCCTGGCCAGTACCTGGATGGGAGACCTCCTGGGAAAACCAAGGTTGCTGCTGGAAGTGGTATTAGTGAGGCCAGCAGGGGGTGGTCACCCTATGTTGTTGTTGTTGTTGGTTAAGATAAAAGTATAAAAACGTTCAGAAATATAAATACAGAACCATACCATAGAAGGTTATACTGTATTTTATCCGCGTTTGCAAATCTGATAAGTTATGACATTTTTAGATTACAATATATATATTTAAGCTCTGATGGGATATGTGTATGGTTACAGTCACACCTCGATGGTTCAAATTTATGAAATGCAAGTACAACTTGGCACTCAAGCAATAACATTTCCATTAGATAAATAGAATCAAAAACCGCTATTGGCATGGTTGCAGATCAGAGGGGCCCTAGTTTTCAACACAATGCCAATACGCAATGAAGAACATGATAAAAGGATAGACGGTCTGAAAGGAATAAACACCTATTGACCCATTACAATTTCAGAGGGGAAAAATACCGTTGATTGTGACTCAGCCATCAAATTACAGAAGTTGAATTACTTTTGAATTAACACTATTATAACATAGGCATAATAGTACTGTACATGACCATAACATTTTGATTAAGATCATAAAATTCCTATTGTAATTATGTTTAATACTGCATACCACTGATGAAAATGTTAACTGTAATAATCGTTCCACTAACTATGACAGAGGCACAAGAAATTAGAAGAAATTACCCGACACAGTTAAGTATCTTCTAGAATACGTGAATGTTTTAAAGAAACTTACCACACAGTCAATTGACTGGACGTGATTATAGATTCATACTGTCCAAAATCTTACCTCCAGAAATAACGTCTAGGTTACGAATGTAACCTCTGTTCCCCGATGGAGGGAATGAGACATTGTGTCGGAGACACGACACTAGTGGTCTCTCTTGAGCACCAAATATACCTCTGATCTATGAAAAAAAGCCAATGAGAAGTTGGCAGCTAGTATTTGCATACCCTGCCCCCGGACATACGGGTAAAAAGGCAAGGCAAATACTAGAGTTCATTCAGGATTATTCTGAGGAGCCGGAAATGGTCCATCCACTACAGCAGCTCGGCTCAGCGACGTGGCTGGGAAGGACAAGTCAAGTCAAGTCAAGTGGTTTTTATTGTCGTTTCAACCATATACAGTTAGTACAGTACACAGCAAAACGAGACAACGTTCCTCCAGGACCATGGTGCTACATAAAAACAACAAAGGACCAACATAGGACCACATGAGACTACACAACGAAATAAAATACCTATATAAACTACCTATATATACCTATATAAAGTGCACGTGCAAACATGTGCAAAAAGTACAGGACAGTACAACAAATTACTGACAATGAACAGGACAATACACAGTGCAGCGCCGACCAGTACTCAGTAGTGCAAAAAGATGACAGTTTCTGAAAATGTAAACATAACATACTATGAGATAATGTTCTATGCACATAGCAGTTATTGAGGTAGCAGACAGTTATAAAGTGACAGTTATTAAAGTGCAACTCAGGACACGTGTGTGTGTCAAACCAGTCTCTGAGTATTGAGAAGTCTGATGGCTTGGGGAAGAAGCTGTTACACAGTCTGGCCGTGAGGGCCCGAATGCTTCGGTACCTCTTGCCAGACGGGAGGAGGGTAAAGAGTTTGTGTGAGGGGTGTGTGGGGTCAGTCCACAATGCTGGTTGCTTTGCGGATACAGTGTTTTTTGAAAATGTCTTTGATGGAGGGAAGAGAGACCCCAATGATCTTCTCAGCTGTCCTCACTATCCTCTGCAGGGCTTTGCGGTCCGAAACGGTGCAAGTCCCAAACCAGGCAGTGATGCAGCTGCTCAGGATGCTCTCAATAGTCCCTCTATAGAATGTAGTGAGGATGGGGGTTGGGAGATGTGCTTTCCTCAGCCTTCGAAGAAAGTAGAGACGCTGCTGGGCTTTCTTGGTGATAGAGCTGGTGTTGAGGGACCAGGTGAGGTTCTCCGCCAGGTGAACACCAAGAAATTTGGTGCTCTTGACGATCTCCACAGAGGAGCTGTCGATGTTCAGCGGAGTGTGTTCACCTTGTGCTCTCCTAAAGTCAACAACCATCTCTTTTGTTTTGTCGACATTCAGGGACATGTTGTTGGCTCTACACCAGTTCGTCAGCCGCTGCACCTCCTCTCTGTATGCTGACTCGTCGTTCTTGCTGATGAGACCCACCACGGTCGTGTCATCGGCGAACTTGATGATGTGATTCGAGCTGTGCATTGCTGCACAGTCGTGAGTCAGCAGAGTGAACAGCAGTGGACTGAGCACACAGCCCTGGGGGGCCCCAGTGTTCAGTGTGGTGGTGGTGGAGATGCTGTTTCCGATCCGGACTGACTGAGGTCTCCCAGTCAGGAAGTCCAGGATCCAGTTGCAGAGGGAGGTGTCCAGGCCCAGCAGGTTCAGCTTTCCAATCAGGTGCTGGGGAATGATTGTGTTGAATGCTGAGCTGAAATCTATGAACAGCATTCGAACGTATGAGTCCTTATTGTCTAGGTGGGTGAGGGCCAGATGGAGGGTTGTGGTGATGGCATCGTCCGTTGAACGGTTTGAACGATACGCAAACTGCAGTGGGTCTAGTGAGGGGGCAGCTGGGTCTTAATCTGCCTCATGACGAGCCTCTCGAAGCACTTCATGATGATGGGTGTAAGTGCGACGGGACGGTAGTCGTTGAGGCAGGACACTGAAGACTTCTTTGGCATGGGGATGATGGTGGTGGCCTTGAAGCACGTTGGAACAACGGCGCTGCTCAGAGAGATGTTGAAGATGTCGGTAAGAACATCTGCTAGCTGGTCTGCACATCCTCTGAGCACTCTGCCAGGAATGTTGTCTGGTCCAGCAGCCTTCCGTGGGTTGACTCTACGTAGAGTTTTCCTCACATCTGCCGTGGTAAGACAGAGCACCTGGTCGTTGGGAGGAGGGGTGGACTTCCTCGCCATCACGCCGTTCTGCACTTCAAACCGAGCGTAGAAGTCGTTCAGCGCATCTGGAAGGGAGGCATCTTTGTCACAGGCAACTGATGTTGTCCTGTAGTTGGTGATGGCCTGGATGCCCTGCCACATGCGCCGCGTGTCACCGCTGTCCTGGAAGTGACTGTGGATTCTCTGGGCGTGTGCGCGCTTTGCCTCTCTGATTGCCCGTGACAGTTTGGCCCTAGCTGTTCTTAGGGCTGCCTTATCGCCTGCTCTGAAGGCGGAGTCTCGGGACCTCAGCAGCGTGCGCACCTCCGCAGTCATCCACGGCTTCTGGTTGGAGCCTGTGGTGATGGTCTTGAGAAAGTGACATCATCAATGCACTTGCTGATGTAGCTGGTCACTGATGCTGTGTATTCCTCCAAGTTGGTAGAATCGCCATATGTTGCAGCCTCCCTGAACATGTGCCAGTCAGTACACTCAAAACAGTCCTGAAGAGCAGAGATGGCTCCTGCTGGCCAGGTTTTCACCTGCTTCTGAAGCGGTTTTGTGCGTCTGACGAGCGGTCTGTATGCTGGAATTAACATAACAGAGATGTGGTCTGAGTAGCCGAGGTGGGGGCGGGGCTCCGCCCGGTCACGCCTGGGATGTTTGTGTAAACAAGATCAAGCGCGTTCGCCCTCTCGTTGCAAAGTCCACATACTGATGGAATTTAGGGAGCACTGTCTTGAGATTTGCATGGTTGAAATCTCCGGCGACAATAAACAGTCCGTCGGGGTGAGCGCTCTGCAGTTCGCTCATAGCCCCATACAGTTCACAGAGCGCTTCCTTAGCGTTAGCGCTGGGGGAATGTAAACTCCGGTTATGCAAACAGTGGTGAATTCCCGTGGTAGATAAAAAGGTCTGCATCTAACAGTCACAAGCTCCAACAGCGATGAACAGTAACTAGAGACTAGCATAGAGTTCTTGCACCATTCCGTGTTGATGTAAACACACAAGCCACCACCGCGAGTCTTACCGCAGAGAGCTGTATTTCTGTCGGCACGAAACGAGGCGAGCCCGTCTAGCTGAATGGCGGCATCCGAACTCTGTCGCTGAGCCACGTCTCCGTGAAAACAAAGACGCAGCAGTCTCTAAACTCACGCTGCGTAGCCTGCTGGAGTCGGATATAGTCCAGTTTATTGTCCAGGGAGCAAACATTTGAGAGCAGGATAGACGGGAGAGCCGGCCGGCTAGGGTTTGTTTTAGCCTAGCATGGACCCCCGCCTCTTTCCGCGCTTCGCTTTCGCGACACCGCTACGACGTCCTCTCCCCCGGCCACCGGCAACAGGCGACGCCGAGGGCTGGAGGCCTGGTCTCCGCAGCAAGCCGAGTACGCGTAGCGCCTCCTGCAGGTCATCATGCAGCTTGGTTTTTGCATGAGTCTTATATTTGAGTAGTGTCTGGCGATGGTAGACAAGAACACTGGTTGCTCCGATGTCCATGTGTTGCAAAAGTCGGGCTTTTTTAACAAAAATAGCACCATTGTGGATCCGGAGTGGCCGCTGCGTGCTACCGCGCCGCCATCTTGGATCAATCCCAAGGACACAACGTCTCGTTCCCTCCATCGGGGAACGGAGGATACATTCATAACCTAGACGTTCCCCTTCTGTTGCTCTCTCCACGTTGTGTCGGAGAAGCGACACTAGGGGTCCAATTTAAATTACGCCATGCGCTGAGCCGTGTACGTGGTCTGACACAGGAGCGGGCAGGTGTTTTTTACACCCGCAGCTGCGTGCCTGTTGCAAACGGCGCCCCAACCCGATTTGGAGGCGTCGGTAGTGACCAGGACATGTTGGGACACCTGCTGCAGGGGCACTCCTGCCCGTAGAAAGCAGAGGGCTGTCCAGGGTTTGAGTGTTTGGCGGCATGCGGGGGTGATTATCACACAGTGCGTGCCGTGGCGCCATGCTTGTCTCGGGACTCGAGTCTGAAGCCAGTGCTGAAGCAGTCTCATATGCATCAACCCCAGCGGCGTGAATGTGGCGGAGGATGCTATATGCCCCAGGAGCCTCTGGAAGAGCTGTGGAGGGACCGTTGTGCCTGGCTTGAACTTTGCGAGGCATTTCAGCACCGACTGTGCACGCTCGTTGGTGAGACGTGCAGACATTGAGACTGAGTCTAACTCATGCCGAGAAAGGAGATGCTCTGAACTGGAGTGAGCGTGCTCTTTTCTCGGTTGACCTGAAGCCCCAAGTGGCTGAGGTGTTTGAGCACCTGGTCTCTGTGAGCACATAGTAACTCTCGGGAGTAGGCCAGTATGAGCCAGTCGTCGAGGTAGTTGAGTATGCGGATGCCGGCTTCTCGGAGCAGGGCAAGAGCTGCCTCTACGACTTTCGTGAAGACGCGAGGGGACAGAGACATGAAACGCCTGGCCGTCGAACGCAAACCGTAGGAAGGGTCGGTGTTGCGGCAGAATTGAGACGTGGAAGTACGCGTCCTTCAGGTGTACCGCTGCGAACCAATTTAGGTGCCGGACGCATGTTAAGATACACTTTTGCGTGAGCATTTTGAACGGGAGTTTGAGCAGTGCTCGGTTGAAAACTCGCAGGTCCAAGATTGGTCGTAAGCCGCTGCCTTTCTTGGGTACAACGATGTAAGGGCTGTAGAAAACCTTCATTTCGGTTAGAGGGACAGGCTCTATCGCGTCTTTGAGTAGAAGAGTAGCGATCTCCGCGTGCAGGGATTGGGCATGTTTGCTGTGCACTGCGGTAAAGTGGATGCCCGCGAAGGGAACAGTGAGAACATGAGCCATCCACAAATGCAGCCTCGGTGTGATCGCTACCCAGACACACGAGACAACACCTGTGGCCGTCTGAAGTGGAGAGCACTCTACCGCATCCAGGAACTACACAGCGGCGGAACGGCATCTTTATAAAGATGCATCCTGAAAAGGACGTTCAACGCTCGCTGTGTTTGCTCTTTTAGAGGAAATTACTCTTTTAAATAAAATCACTCTTTTAAGAAAACTCTTTCCAGTTTTATCTGCGCTGTCGAAGCGCCCAGGGGCAACAATGCACAGCCGCTGTTATGCGCCGTCAAATCCAACAGCATGCAGATTGTCAGGGGAATACACGGGAACTTGGTGTGAGTGTAACTCGCAGCAGACTGCATACACGACCATCAGCTCCGAAGAAATTTCTGAATGAACTCTAGTATTTGCCTCGCCTTTGTACCCGTATGTCCGGGGGCGGGGTATGCAAATACTAGCTGCTTATTTTCATAGATCAGAGGTATATCCGGTGCTCAAGAGAGACCCCTAGTGTCGCTTCTCCGACACAATGTGGAGAGAGCAACAGAAGGGGAACTGAATTGATATTAATTGATAAAGTGCCTTTGTTGGATAAAATAAAATTTGATCAGCCACAAATAGAGGAAGGAAGAACAAGGTAAAGTAAAGACTTTAAAGGAACCACATAGACTAGGCATGGGGAGACAATGACACTTTTTAAAGAACTCCTCACATTCCAGCAGAGTATGGCAGCATATAGACAAGATATTAATTTTACAAGAATCTCCATTCTGCTTATTAGGTCGTGATCTGATGCATAAAATTGGGGCTAAAATAACATTTGACTCTAACTCTCTCCAATTGATGTTCCCCTCAGTATATTCCCAGTCTGTGTATACAGGATGTTGTGGTGATGTCTGCAGTTTCACATCTGCTGAATCCTCAGCAGCAAAAAGGCCTCAATGATATCAGACCAGATATGTTGCAAAACTCCGCTTTGACATGTCGGTATACTGCAAAAGAATACCCACTATCCAAGGAAAAGGAGGAAGGTATAGGTCCCATAATACAACAATATATGTGTAAAGGTATTATAAACTCTCCATATTACACTCCAATTAATCCTGTAAAGAAGGCCAATGGCACTTGGTGTCTAACTCATGATCTGAGAAAGATTAATGATTTAATCATTCCACTCTCACCGGTGGTGCCTGATGTGTGTACAACTATAAATTCAATACCTGCAGATCACACTCATTTGACTGTAATCGACTTGTGTTCTGCCTTTTTCAGTGTACCAATATCTCATGCCACACAGCCTCTGTTCGCATTCACATACGGGGGCCAACAGTACACTTGGTGCCGTCTACCACAGGCTTTCCGAGACTCGCCTGCTGTATTCTCTGCTGTAGTGCACGCCTCGCTGAAAGACACAAAGCTTCCACCACAGACTTGTTTGCTACAATATGCAGATGACATTCTAGTTTTCGGCCCCGATGCTGCATCCTGCACAGCTGCCTCAAATATTGTCTGCAATGTTCTGGCACAGGCTGGCTTCAAAGCATCCAAAGAGAAACTGCAATGGGAAACTGAAAGTTTACTATCTCGGTCACGAACTGCAAAAGAGCCTGGGTGCCGAATTGCTCTTTATAAGACAAGATTCTGAGAGAAGCCACACTCTCAGGGGCCGAAGAACCCATTAAGTGGACAGCTGAGATGGACATGGCTTTTAAGCATCTCTGGAGCAGCATTAGCTCCCAACCAGCCCTAAGCTTACCCAACTATGGTGAAACATTCCACCTTTACGTGTACGAGGCGGCAGGTACAGCAGCAGCGATCCTTGCACAATCCCATGGCGGCACCTACAGACCAGTTGCGTACCTCTCAAAGACCCTTGGTCGCCAAAGGCCTCCCTGCGTGTCTGCGAGCCGTGGCTGCTGCAGCATTTATGGTACAAGATGCAGAGCCTATTGTTCTCTCACATCCACTCATTGTGCACACATCTCACCAGGTAGGTGCCATTATGTATAACATTACCACCCAACACATGACCGCTCAATGTCGTGCAGGCTATGAAGCAATTTTATTGGCAACTACTAATCTGACCATTAAGCCGACCTCCGTGATACACGGTCCGAAAATCTTCTTACACAAATTGCTTATCAAAGGTGCTTTTTTTTTGACTCTCATGACAGTCTAGACCATATAAACACATGCACTTCCTGCAGGCCAGATGTTTCATCATCTGCCCTGGAGGAGGGGAACTATTGGTACGAATCGCATCGAATCATTGAGGCCTACTCCCTCCCATAAATCGGCACAGGCCGCTGAACTATTTTCATTAATTAGAGCATGCCAATTGGTGAAAGGAATACCCATTAACATATACACAGACTCACAATATGCATATGGGGTGAAGAGAGGGATTTCAAGACAGCAGAAGGAAAGCACATATCACACCAAAGAACTAGTTGCAGAATTACTCAGAGTAGCACAACTGCCAATGAAATTAGCTGTCATAAACGTCGCAGGCCACATGACAGGCGAGGTGAGAGGAAACAGATTGGCTGATTAAGTAGCAAAGATGGCTTCAAAGGAAGTCGTGATAAGACCAGATCAAAATCAAGCTGAAGAAACTTTTTCTATGATGCAGAAAACTTTAGTAAAAGATATTGACGTATAACTTTTACAGGCAAACCCATCCAAATCTGATATTCAACATTGGGCATTGAATGAAGTGAAACCAGATCAGAGTAATTTGTTAAGAGACAAGCAGTGTCGTCCGGCCCTGCCCAAAACTGAATGACACCATCAAGTGTAACTAAACTCTCTCCTTTTGAGCCCGAGTTAAGCCAGCACCAGAGGAGGGGCCGACAGGTAACTGCTGCGTGCGACCCCACTGGAGGAGCTGAACAGTGGCTAGCATAATGCAGGAGCCCTAGGTCCTGAGAAGAAACACCACATGTGGGAACAATTCAACATGTGGATTAAACAACCCACACCCGAACAAAAAGGGCGTCCTCCACTCTGACACAGCCGAACTACATGCCGGAGGACCAAAGAATCTGGAACAGAGTGGACAAGTTTTCAATCATTCTTTGCCCCATTGGCGTAGCAAATTTACATTTACATTTATGCATTTGGCAGACGCTTTTATCCAAAGCAACTTACAGAGCCCTTATTACAGGGACAATCCCCCCGGAGCAACCTGGAGTTAAGTGCCTTGCTCAAGGACACAATGGTGGTGGCTGTGGGGTCAAACCAGTGTCCTTCTGATTACCAGATTACCAGTTATGTGCTTAGACCACTACACCCCCACCACTCCAAATGTTATGAATCAGGTAGAAATGAACAGGTTTGATTTAGTTACGTTTATGAATGTTACAGAACAAGTGTTAGAGGGAATAAAGAAAGAGCTCCAGAACCGGATGGTATTAGACTAACTCACTGCAGCGCAGGGAGGGATCTGTGTTATGGTAGGTGAAGCATGTTGTACATATATCCCAGAAAAGGATGGAACAGGTGGAATCATAGAGCAAGGTAAAAAAATATTTCTGAAATAGTAAAGAGGTCACAAGACCGCGCCAATGGGGATGTTGATTTCTTTTCAGGTTTTTGGACATTCATTTACAAATTGGAACATTACTTTATGGTCATATTCTGTGTTTTGCTTGTATTTTTCATCATCGCCTGCTTATGGCCTTGTTTTATGGCTTTAATCAAACAAATGATTTCCAGCTCTCTTAGCTTAGTGGTAAGACCACCTCAAGTTTCTTATCAACCCCTAAGTATGAACAAAGAAGATACGAGGGTTTAAAGCTCCCATGGTAAATGTTTTAGCATGGTACAATGTTTGATCTGATTGTGATCATTTTATGATCAAAGGAGGGATTGTGAGAAATATGAAATTGTACATGCTGTTCTGCTCTGTGTATGTGTTTCTGGCCTTCCATGTGTGTTCAGTTGACCCCAGATGCAGGCTACAGTGCGCACGATAGTGAGTCAATATATATAGCAACTGCTGACCGTTTTCTCTTCCTCTTTATCATGTTCCGCGTACTTATTTCTGTGATCTGATTAAGGTCACACCCGTCCAACAAGGTCAACCGTAAGGCATCACGGCTGGAACATCTGTATATGGCCTCTTTCCTGTACATATAAAATAGAAAAAGTGGCCGCACTATGCATATATTGTTTATTTTGCACAGACGCGTTTCGGCGTGTGCCTTCAGCACACTGAAGAAGGCACACACCGAAATGCGTCTGTGCAAAATAAACAATATATGCATAGTGCGGCCACTTTTTCTATTTTATATGTTATCTTTTAGGCCAGCACTCTTAAAATTCATTATATACACTGAGTGAAGCCTGCTCTCATCCTTACTTACTCTTTCCCTACGACTCCACCTTGGCTCTGCACCTCGAGCTTCTCATCTACTCTTTGTTGTAGTTTTGTTTTGTTTAAGTCAAGTCAAGCCAATCCAAGTCAAGATTTTGTGTCAAGTCATGTTTTGTTTGTGTCAAGTTTAGTTTAGTCATGTTCATGTTTATGTTTCATGTTTTTAGTTAGGGTTTTTGGATCTCACTTTTGTTTAATACACTACACTAGGGTTCGTCACTCCACCGTCTTCGTCCTTGCCAGCAACATTACACCATTGCCTACTTATTTATTATTTATTTATTTGTGGTGGTTCTTGTAAATTGAAACATGATTGTAAGTAACTTGATAAAAATTAAGTAAATTGATAACACAATTGCAACCATTTACTTAATTAATGAAAACGTTTGCAACTTTGAATGTAATGGAAATAAAGCATTTTCAAGATATTTGTAACTTGTGCATTGTAATTTATTTATACAGCAATAATATTAATAATAATAATAATAATAATAATAATAATAATAATAATAATAATAATGTCAACAATAATAATAGTACCAATAATACTAGGATGGTTAAAGCAACATTTTGGCCCCCACAAAAAATAAAACCCAACAAATTATTTATTTTATAACCCAATTTATTGGGTAAAACTTGCTATCCAATGCATTGGGTTAAAATAACCCAACAATGGGCCGGTGCTATATCAACCCACCATTGGGCTATGTGTTGGGTCATTTTTAACCCAACTGATTTTAGTGAGTACAATATGCACCTTTTACAGCTTCCTCGTCAACAAGATCATGCTGAGATCCGACACATGATCTTCAATAAAACCATATAATTTCATCAATTTCAGAGGAGTGCCAGCTGGGCAGGAGGGCATTAGTCAGACCAGGGGGCACAGGCAGTTCCAGCCTTTGTAAACTGCATTTGTTATTCAATAACAACTCTTATTGAGCAGCATTTTAGAAAAGAAAAATGTGTTGGGGGCGGGGGGGCAATACATTATGTTTTAGCGGTACCTTTTATAGTCTTTCCCTTTTTAGGGGTTAACATGCAGCACATTTTGGAGTGGTAAGGATGCTTCTGTGTTGAATTGAAAAATTTGCCCTGACAAATGTTGAGAGAGTTAATGAGGAAACAATGAGTAGACACTACTTCTCCCCTAATGTAAGAAGTTAAATACAGTGTAGAAGTGCTATAAAAATTTACTGCAGGTGCAGACTGTTAGTGAGTGCTGAGTGCAAGGCGGTGCTCTTGAAGAAACTGGCACATGTGACCTGTTCCTCAATCCTCCACTGTACACATGTGGTTTGTGGGTGTGTTTGATTTTGATAGGAAATAAAGCAGACATACTTGTCATTTAAACAGACATTTGTGTTTTTTTCTCATGTCTGTCTTAAATGGATCCTGTAATCTACACGAGGACAGTTGTTGTTTTTATCTTATTAATTCAATGGACAACTTCTGACAGAAATGCTCTCAATACAGTAAGTCTCAAAATAGCACAATTATATATATATATATATATATATATATATAGATAGATAGATAGATAGATAGATAGATAGATAGATAGATAGATAGATAGATAGGATATACAGATAGCTATATAGATAATAGAATATAATCTAGTGTTTTGATTTGTTCCATCACTTATTAATGTTTATATTCACAGGTTGCCACATGTAAACAGACAACTGGTGAGTGATACTAAACATTATAAATGTATTAAATGGCATGCAGGTATTTATCAATTATACCTCTTCTTTCTTTCTTCCTTTCTTTTTTTTCTCTTTTCATGTCAAGCACAAAAAATAAAAGATACAACTATCTTTTTGATTAAGTTGCGGTAATACAAAAATGTTACATTTAATGTAATTCTATGCGATTTTTATTTTAGAGGATAAATATCCAGGTCGTTCAAAGGAACATGTGTCAAACCCTTCACCCTTACACGAGCTGTCTCTGCAACTGAGTGAATCTGAAGCTTCACTCATTATAAAGTGGTTAATTAATATTGACGGTAAGGCATATTTTATTTGGTCTCTTGAAAATATATACGAAAAGTATGATGATTTTATTTTGTGGGAATTTTGTGTGACTTGGCTCTGGAATATTGTCAAAAATGAAACTGAACCTTTGGTGGATTCACTTTTTGTTTAGATTTTTTTAACACTTTATAACAACTTTCATTAATAAATCATTAACATACATTATCTAATGCTTAACAAATCATTAGTTAACATAAATTCAAATAGTTACAAATATGAAAATGGGGCAGCCTGGATAGCTCAGCGAGTAAAGACGCTGACTATCACCCCTGGGTTCGAATCCAGTGAGTGCTGAGTGACTCCAGCCAGGTCTCCTAAGCAACCAAATTGGTCCGGTTGCTAGGGATGGTAGAACCACATGGGGTAACCTCCTCATGGATGCTATAACGTGGTTCTCACTCTCATTGGGGCACATGGTCAGTTGTGTGTGGATGCCGTGGAGAACAGTGTACAAGCCTCCAAACACGCTGTCTCCGCAGTAATGCCAAACAAGCCACGTGATAAAATGTGTCTCAGATGCAGAAGCAACTGAGATTACAACTCTGCTACTCAAGGACGTGATAGAGCCCGTCCCTACAGCCATTATGAAGAAGGATTTCTACAGCCCTTACTTCATAGCACTCAAAAAATATGGTGGGTTGCATCCAATCTTGGACTTGCAAGTTCTCAACTGGGCTTTACACAAACTCCCGTTAAAAATGCTCAAGCAGAAATAGATTTTAACCTGCGCTCGGCATCAAGATTGGTTCATGGCTGTAGACCTGAAGGACGCTTACATCCATGTCTCCATCTTGCCTCGGCACCGACTCTTCCTACGGTTCGCGTTCGACAGCCAGGCGTATCAGAACAAGGTCATCCCCTTCAGCCTGTCTCTGTCCCCTCGCGTCTTCACGAAAGTCGCAGAGGCAGCCCTTGCCCCGCTACGGGAAGTGGGCATCTGCATACACCACTACCTCAACGACTGGCTCATTCTAGTTCACTCTCGGGAGCTGATGTGCTCACAGGGACCAGGTGCTCAGGCACCTCAGCCATCTAGGGCTTCAGGTCATCTGGGAAAAGAGCAAGCTCGCCCTGGTTCAGAGCATCTTTTTTCTCGGCATGGAGTTAGACTCAGTCTCAATGACAGCACGCCTCACGAACGAGCACACACAGTCAGTGCTCAAGTACCTCGCTTTCTTCGAGCCTGGCACCAGAGGCTCCTGGGGCATATAGCATCCTCGGCCGCGGTCGTGATGCTAGGATTGATGCATATGAGACCGCTTCAGCACTGGCTTCAGACTTGCGTCCCGAGATGGGCATGGTGCCACGGCTCACCGTGTGTTAATCACCCCTTCCTGCCATCAGACTTTCAACCCTTGGACAGACCTCTGTTTTCTATGGACTGGAGTCTCCCTACAGCAGGTGTCCAGATGTATCGTGGTCACCACAGATGCCTCTCAAAGGGGCTGGGGTGCTGTGTCCAACGGCTTCTGGATAGGGCCTCGGCTGCATTGGCACATCAACTGCCTAGAGTTGCTGGCTGTATTCCTTGCCCTGCGGAGGTTTCTCCCACTGATCCGGGGCAAGAACATCTTGATCCGTTCAGACAGCACCGCGACGGTAGTGTACATAAATGGCCATGGTGTCATGTGCTCTCGTCATATGTCACAACTCTCCCACCATCTCCTCCTTTGGAGTCGCTGCATGCCACTCATACCCCGGGCAGGTCGTGACAGGTCTCGCCCAGCGGAGAGTGGAAGCTCCACCCCCAGGTGGTCCAGCTGATTTTGGGCTGGTTCGGCATGGCACGGTACAGGTAGATCTCTTTGCCTCCCAAGACAATTCCCACTGCCCGTTCTGGTACTCCCTCACAGAGGCCCCTCTCGGGACAGACATGCTGGCACACAGCTAGCTACGGGGCCTGCGCAACTTACGCACTTCCCCCAGTGAGCCATCTTGCACTGATGCTGTGCAAGACCAGGCAGAGGAGCCATGGAAGGTGGAGCCGTTGCAGGCTTGAGGGGTGGATCCATTGCAAGTGGAGCCATGGGAGGCTCGAGGGGCAAAGTTCTAGAAGGCAGAGCCTTGGCAGGTTCGATGCTAAGAGTCCAAGATAACTGGGAAATTACCTCTTTAGTCATGAACACTAACAGAGTCTCGGGAGCAATCTCTGTGGTCATAGGCATGAACAGATGCTCGGGAGCGACCTCTATGGTCATGGGCATGGACTGAGACTCAGGAACGACCTCTGTGGTCATGAACATGGGCATAGTCTCAAGAACGACCTCTGTGATTGTAGGTATGGACATAGTCTCAGGAATGATCTCTATGGTCAAGAACACTGACAGAGATTTGGAAATGACCTCTGTGTTCATGAACCCTGGTAGAGATTGGGAAACGATCTCTGTGGTCGAGAACATGGGCAGAGACTTGGAAACTATTTGTTTAGTTGTGAAAATAGGCTAAGACTCAGAGACAATCTCTGTGGTCATGAACACTGGCAGAGACTTGGTAATGACCACTGTTGTTGTGAACACTGGCAGAGACTTGGAAACGACCTCTGTGGTCGTGTACATGAGCAGAGACTCAGAGACAACCTCTGTGGTCATGAACATGGGCAGAGACTAGGAAACGACTTCTGTGGTCGTGAACATAGGCAGAGACTCGGACACAATCTCTGGTCATAAACACTGACAGAGATTTGGAAATGACCTCTGTGTTCGTGAACCCTGGTAGAGACTGGGAAACAATCTCTGTGGTCGAGAACATGGGCAGAGACTTGGAAACTATTTGTTTAGTTGTGAAAATAGGCTAAGACTCAGAGACAATCTCTGTGGTCATGAACACTGGCAGAGACTTGGTAATGACCACTGTTGTAGTGAACACTGGCAGAGACTTGGAAACGACCTCTGTGGTTGTGTACATGGGCAGAGACTCAGAGACAACCTCTGTAGTCGTGAACATGGGCAGAGACTTGGAAATGGAAGCCTTTCCTCTCCTCCTCCTTCAGATGGCTGAAGTAGGCAACGCTGGCTCTGGGATGGACGAGGCTGGCATCGCAGGCTCTGGGACGGACGAGGCTGGCAACGCAGGCTTTGGACTCTGGGACAGACGAGGTTGGCAAAGCAGGCTATGGGATGGACGAGGTTGGCAACGCTGGCTCTGGGACGGACGAGGCTGGCAACGCTAGCTCAGGGACGGACGAGGCTTCCAGCTCATTGACTGTGGCAAGCGTGGGCATTGGCTCATTGGCCATGGCAGGTGTGGCCGTCAGTTCATTAACTCTGGCAGGTGTGGGGGTCGGCTCGTTGGTAGTGGCAGGCAAGGGCACTGACAATTTGTGGGAAAGAGTCTTCTTGACCCTACGCACCAATATCAGTGGTGGATAATTCAACTTGGAGACAAGGGCCTTGAAGGCCTTCGAGCAATGAGTCGCAGAAGCAGAAGTGAGTGTTTAGAGTACTACCCTCACATATACCTCCGGAGTCTGACAATTCCCTCCACTGGCGTGCTGTGAGTCCGATCCGGTATATGGATTTCAAAGCGGCATCATCAAAACCAGTGTGGGCGGCAATGGTGGAAAAGAAATGGTAGTACTCCATTATTGATAAGTCTGCCTGGCTTAATAGAACGAAGAATGCTGCTATGTCCATGGTGCAGTGAATTGTTCAGGCTGAGGCCAGGTGTACCGCTGGGTTTGATGAAGGAGCTGAGACCTCGGTGGTTAGTTGAAAAAAGCTTCTGTAATGATGAGTCAACGTAGTTGAGATCCAAGTGCAGCTTTTAATACTAATAAACTTAGTAATTCAGACAGGCAAGGGTAAATCACCAGCAGCAGTAATATCAAAGGAGTCCAGATGGGTATTAAATAAACAGGCAAGAGATCGGGGCAGGCGGCAGACAATCACAGATTATATCCAAGTAAAGCTTGGCAGTAATAATAGGCAGGCAGCAAGGATCAAAGACAGAGTAAACAGTCCAGGATAATACACAGGTAATTCAACGAACAAAGAAAACGCTCAGAAATGTCAGCCTGGGCAAAACAATACTTCGCAATGAGAAAGAGTGAGTGTGAGTCTTAAATGGATTGGAAACAGGTGAACAGGTAATCATTGACAGGTACGGGGATTATGGGAAATGGGAGTCCAGAGAGTTAAAGTCAATCCCCACGTGATGGAGCCCTCTGTTGGTGAGTGGGAGGAACAACAAAGGCGGGATTCATGACAGTTATCCTGTTTTCAAAGAAAGTGATCTAGGGCTGGGCGATATGGCCAAAAAATGTATCACAATATTTTTCTAATTTCGTTCGATATCAATATTTATCACTACATACATTTTATATCATAAATTGGTGCAGAACTGCATTCAACATGTTTGTTAGACCTCAAGAATTAATTAAGCAAGGAAACCACATTATATCACCACGAGGAGGTTACCCCATGTGAATACCCTCTATAGCAACTGGGCCAATTTGGTTGCTTAGGAGAACTGGTCACTGAGTCACTCAGCACACCCTGGATTCGAATTCTCCACTCCAGGGGTGGTAGTCAGCGTCTTTACTCACTGAGCTACCCAGGCCCACACTGCTTGCATTTTTGGCGACAAGTAAACAAGTTTTAGTGACATTCGATCATCTAGAGGTAGAATATAGGCTAAATATAGAAAATTACTCAAAATGTTATTCATTCTATCATATATTGTTTGTTTTTTTTTTTTTTTATGAATTACGGTATTGTTTTATCGCCCAGGCCTTCACTGATCTACATCTATCAAAGATTTTATGCTTACCATTTTAAAATTAAGACATCCTGTATGCAGATGTACAAACCATGCATTCATTACAAAGAAAAGATATACAGATCATAAAACCTACACTATGTATTATATATCCATACATGTCTGGTGATCAAATGTCAGTGAATGTGATGCAGGTCAACATGAGTACACAAGAAATCAATATATTGCTAGAACAGCAGTTTGGGAGTGACCTGCACTTGTTGCGTGGTTCTGGAAATTTGTATAAAAGAAAAGGGATTTATTTTATTATACAGGGTGTGAAGTGAGTTCTCAATACCTCTGAAGTTTCTAAGTACACTTAAACAAATACTGTTTTTAATCTTAATATCTTATAGGCAGCATTCACAGTCTTAATAGCACATGGATACAGTGGGAAGATTTGGATCAAACTTTATATTATTCCTGTCAGTACCATCCTCCATTCACCTCTGAACAAAACAACCTCACTGGTCTACAACAGGTAAATTGTTTAATGTACAACAATAATTTAAACACAATGAATTACACATCGATGTAAGACTATATAATTAATGTGTAATAGTAACACATGGAAGATGGAAACTTTTCTTTTTAATAAATTTTTTAATGAGAGATTTTCAAATGTGAACTTCAGTCATTTAAAGGCTACACATTAAGAATAGGCACATACTATTTTAACCCTTGTGTTGTGTTCATTTGTGCTAACACATTTTGTGTTTCTGGTCAAAAATTACTGACCTACTGAGATTGATTATAAATCCCTAATTTTGCATATATTATCACAAGACATTGACTATTTTGCATTAGATCTTTTTATCAACTTCTTTTTTTAGTAATTATGTAGGTTTTGTACTCCTTTATTTAAAATATATATATTTTTAAATAGAATACAATGGGAAAGGAAAATCCACTTTTTTCTGGTCACAAGTGTACCAAGATCAAGAAATAAATTTATGTTTATTTAATATTGATGGAGCAATATTATTTATGTGAAAAGAAATAACAACAGAAGGTTGTTTTGAATAAAATGCATTTTTTGGTTTTAAAGGTGGCGAGGGAGCCTTTTACCCCACACATACTTTTGAGGCAGGAAGATGCTTTTATGAATAAAAAATTAAGATAATGCTTATTTAAAATAACCACATTAAAAATGGTGAATCATTCCCTTTAAATTTCAATTACATTAGACTTTTCATCACATCTTAAATATTCTATAAACAAATGATCCATTGTGACTGGATTGGTCAATGTTAGCCCACTTTGAACAATTTTCATAACAAATCTATCCCCCACATCAGAATAAATAATGTGTTTATAGGGGCCTTTATCCCTGCAACAGTGGGGCTTTTTACCCCAAACACTATCCTTTCACTTACTGGACAGATATTGAAAACGTATTGATGTGATCATGATTAACAAAGCTGAAAATTATAAATTACTATGTCTCAAAATAAATGTGACCATTTAGTAAGTAAAGACGCTGACTACCACCACTGGAGTTGCGAGTTAGAATCCAGGGCGTGTTGCATGACTCCATTCTGGTCTCCAGGCCCAGTTCCAGATCAAAATCACTGAGGGTGTTCTGAAAATTGTGGGGGTGCTCAGTATAAAGTGGAGATGTATCGAAATTAGACATTATGTAAATATATAAAATCATGTTTATATGCTACTAAAACAATGTAAATAACAGTTTTTTAGTACAATAAATGTACAAAACATTTATTGCTATTTAATATTATTGCACTATTAAGCACTTTAAGGTTTTTTCCGAAGAGGAGAGTGCGTGCGCACTTGCATGCATGGTTGCCAGATTGCATAAATGAAGTATGACATAGACTCTCAGTGGGGCACATGGTGAGTGGTGCGTGGATGCCGTGAAGAACAGCATGAAGCCTCCACACTACCGTGCTAAATCGCTGCGGTAACGTGGTCAACAAGCCAAGTGATAAGATGCGCTGATTGATGGGATTGAGGCAAGTCACTACGCCACCATGGGAACTTAGAGCGCATTGGGAATTGGGCATTCCAAATGGGGGAGAGAAAAAAAAGAATGAATATGATTGTGTTTGATCACACAGGAAATTGACATGATACGGAATCGACCCCATTCTGCCGAGTCACTGACAAGTTTCATCTCCCAGTAGACATTTTTTGCATCAATTCAAATGAGTTTACTTCCTGAGTCAACAGGAAGTAATTATGTTCACAAATCACTGATGACTTTGATTCAGAGTTTGCATTTCCCTTCTAAGCTTACATTTTTACTCCATTGTTTAGGTTTCGGGGTAGAGTTAATAAAATATGCAATCTTTTTCACTGTTTCTAATTGTTTACAACTAAATACAACTCACATTTGATGCCCATCGGTGGACATTTCACCTGAAACTGGAGCTCACACTTGCCAAAACGTTTCACTTCGGCCACTGGAGGCAGTGCTTTGAATTTCGGTAAGCACAGACCGAATAGCTCAAGAACTTTCGACCTACTACCACAGTGAGATCAGTCTGGTTTAATTTAAGGAAGTAAAATGAAACCATTTAGCTGCTAAGCTCAATTAATCAATCAAGCGTTTCTGGCATAATATGGACATAACACAAATTAATTTCGGCTTGTCCGTCAAAAAAATCTGGATTGCAATGATGCACTTACAATGGAAGTCAGTGGGAGTCAATCTGTAAACGTTAAAATACTCAGTTTCAAAAACATGAAAAATAAAAATATATGTGTTAACATGATTTTGGTGCGATATTAACATTTACACAGCTTTTCTGTGTAAAGTTATATTCAGTTTTAGAACTTTGTTGCCATGATAACATACCCCGGTAAACGGCGATTTAAACATTTTTACAGTTCAAATAATGCACGAGTTAACAGAAAACAAATGACATTCCTTTTTATAAAATTATTCTGTAAGCTTCACATTTCGGCCTTCAAACCCTAAAAAAATATTTATTTTTAATGTTTTTCTTTAAATAAAAAGAGGGACGATTTTAAATAATTTTTGTTGTAATCAACATTCTTTGATAGAATGTTCAGTCTAGAATAACACTGTTGAGAGAAATTTGATCTTGGCTTATATCCTTTATTTCAGTGTCCTCACCTGAACTCTTTGTTGATTGACAGTTATGGTTCAATTTCACTGCGTCAGATGTGTCTGTCCATCCTTCAACTCAATATTTCATCAACGCCATCAATCTGCCCCAGCCACCATCTGATCAAAAGGAGCAGTTTATGAAAAGCAGTGAGTTTATAACACCAGGTTAGACTGAATTTATGTTAAAGTTATATATCTCATATTCTCCACTATTTGTGATGTGATATTTGATTGTTTTATCTGTCTTCTTAGGATGTGAAAGCAAACAAATGAGCAATCACCCATGGTGCTCCATAGGTAAGACATGATTCTGTCAGGTTTTTGGAGAGGAAGGACTCAACTGCAGGGTAGGGATAAACGGATAATGGAATCTTTAAAAGCAAGAAATCAACAACCAACAGGAACAAATGAGCATGAAAGAAAGACATGGAATAAGGTCATAAACCAAAACAATACAGCAAAAAACTAAGGAACAAGACCGGTATATAAACACAGACAGTGTATGAGAAACAAGGGAACCTAATAAACATACAGTACATGGGCTAACAAGGAGGTGTGAAGAAAGAGCAAATGAGTAGGAAGAAGCAATAGACAGAAACAGGCTAAAGAACAAAAACAGTAAAAAAAATAAAACAATAAATTACAGCAAACAGGAGTGTCAGGATCCTGCCACAAGGACTGGACAGAGATGAATGGTACCTGAGAGTTTCACTGTGAGTTATGTACACTGTACCTGAAATATTTTGTTTTAAAAGCAAAAGAAAATCAGTTTCAAAATCAGAAAATCATAGTTTAAATACAGATGTTAACATGATATTAACAATTATCTGAAGAAAAAGATATTGATTGATGCTTGAAGTTGGAGTTTATCGGACAACTTTCAGAGTATTTGCTAATCCATTGCTAAAGTGTCCTGAGTGTTCTTAGGTGTTGTTAGTTGGTGTGTAAGGGCGGAAGGGTGGGGCCGGGTGTGTAGGATCATGACCCGGCCCTGCCCTCCGCCCTGCCACAGTTGGTTACTAGGTTTTTCTGTGTGGTTGCTAGGTGGTAACTTTCTGGTCCAAGTCAAATGAGTCCAACCCAATTCTAAATTATTTTCTGCTCTCTAGACATGACCCTACTTTGAAGTTTATCTAGAAAAACAGTTTGAGAGTTTAGAAAAGTGACAGCACACCTGTCCTCGACAAACAAAGTTATTTGTGATATAATTCATGTCTGTAATAAAAACACTGGGACAAGTTTCAAGTCAAATTTGAATCCTTAGGGTTAAAGGAATAGTTCACCCAAAAATGAAAATTCTCTCACCAATTACTCCAACTCATGCCATTCCAGACGTGTGTGACTTTCTTTCTTCTACAGAACACAAATTATGATTTTTAGAAGAATGTTTCAGCTCTGTAAGTCAGTACAATGTAAGTGAATGGGTGCCAAAGTGTAGATGCTTCAAAAAGCACATTAAGGCATCACAAAAGTAATCCATTTGTCTACAGTTAAATCCATTTTTTCAGAAGTGATATGATCACTAGATATTGATTTAACCACTGGAGTCTTATGGATACATTTTTTTGCTGAATTGTATTCTTCTTACAATCTTAATTTGTTTTCCCAAGTAGAAGGAAAGTCACACACATCTGGGATGGCATGAGGGTGAGTAAATGATGAGATCATTTACATTTTTGGTTGAACTATTTGTGTGGAACCAGCCTTATTATCTTGGCCAATCAAATTATATACATATTGGGAGCCCAGGGGAAATGGGCAGTGGGGATTTATGCAGTTCACTGTAATTTGCATAATTGTAATTTAAATAAAGTCATTGTTTCCTCTCGTGACATGGTGTCAGAAGTGTACGTTGCACCCATGACCAAGTTCGCCTTGTTTTGTGTGGTATAAAGTCCAAGTTCAATGCACAAGAGGCTTTCGACTTCGTACAGCCTGCGACCTGGCCTGCATGGATCCGTCAGTTCTCCCGGTTTCGCATCGCTATGAAGCTGAACAAGGAATGCGGTGAAGTACAAGTCAATTCCCTGCTTTATGCAATGGGTAAACATGCCAAAGCGATATTTGGATCGTTAAACATGCCGAAGCTTTGCATGCAAATAATTATGAGACTGTTGTTGGCTAATTTAATGAACATTTCATTTGTTTTCACCAGCACACACAGAGATCGGGAGAGACTGTTGAGGCTTTTATGAGATGCCTTTATGAATTGGCCGAATACGGCGTGTTCGGTGCAAACAAAGAGGAACAAATAAGGGACAGAGTCGTCATAGGGACTGCAGATCATACAATGTCCTTGTTAGTTGGCTGATTAAGAGTTTTGTTGGCAATTACTTGATAGTCTATGTATTCCAATTCAAGAGTGTAGTCCATCATTAGACTGACGTGATGCAGGCAGAGATCAGTTAAGTACATCGTATTTCAACCTGGCCGGTAATTTCAGAGATGTCTATCCTAAATCCAAGGTTCAGGCAATGGCATGTGAAGTATCCCATGTCTTATTGTTGGAGTTGGCATCAGTTCATCCTCTGAAGTCCATCATAATAGACTGAAGTGATGTTTGGCACCGGCTGCATTTAGTCATCATCACACAGCTATACATAGCAGTGGAGTCCAACACAAAGCAGGAATGGAGCTGGATTCAGCCCGTTCAGGTGACCTCAGGATAGTCCCTGAGACAGGGAAACAAAATAAAATAATATTAGCATAGATGCCATTCAATTTATTGCAGCGTTATCGATCATGATCACTGTTTCTGGTTCCGGCAGACCTACCTAAAGCAGCCTAATTGTGAGTTGAAGGATAAATTAGGTGAATGCCTGGCTAAATAGATGAGTCTTTAGTCTAGACTTAAACTGAGAGAGTGTGTCTGCATCTCAAACAGTGTTTGGGAGACTATTCCATAGTTTAGAAACCAAATATGAAATGGATCTACCTCCTTTTGTGGATTTTGATATTCTAGGAACTATTAACAGGCCAGGACTTTGCGATCGTAATGAATGTGATGGAATATAGCATGGTAGAAGGTCACTTAAGTACTGCGGAGCTAGACCATTCAAAGCTTTGTACATAGTTAACAGAATTTTTAAAATGAACATGAAATTGAGCAGGTAGCCAATGTAACGATGATAAAATGGGGCTAATATGAACATATATGTTGGTTCTCATTAGCAATCTGGCTGCTGTATTTTGAACCAATTGAAGTTTATTTGTTGATCTTGTTGGACATCATCCCAGTAATGCATTACAATAATCTTGTCTTGACGTCATGTTTTTCGGCATCAGCACAGCTCCTGCTGTTGCATATTACGATCCTGAGAAACCCACTATGGTCAGTGCAGATGTGAGTAGTTTTGGGTTAGGAGTTGCCTTGCTTCAAGGTCATGGTGATGCAGCATGTGCAGTCACATTCTGTTCCAGAACCTTGACTGAAGCAGAGTGCAGATACTCCCCAATCGAAAAGGAGTGCCTGGCAGGAGTGTGGGCATGTGAGCGTGTTGCCCGCTACTTTCAAGGCTTGGATGAATTTTGCCTGCAAACACACCACAAACCTTTGGTACAATTCATTATGATATTGATTACAAAACCCATTGATTACAAAGCCGTGGAGTGGAAGGATAAGGCTGCAAAAGAATCCTACAAGTTTTTCTATGATCGGAGACACTCTGCTTGTGATATACCAGAACTTCAACCTGGGAAGAAAGTTCTTCTTAAACTGGACAGTGATAAATGCTGGAAAACACCAGCTGTGGTGCTGAACAAAACATCTGAACCAAGATCTTACATGGTGCAAACACAGAATAGAGCTGTCCTATGTAGGAACCATAAACATCTGCAAACGATGCCATTGCAACCAGATGCTACTGGGTGCAGTGAACGTCAAGGAGGGAATAATTCAGGCCCTCCTGGTGCATGAACTGCACATTTAAATACTCCTGCAGTTACTCCTGCTGCACCTGGGAAGGTACCACCAGTTGTAACCTCCAGCAGAAGAGTTGTGAAAACACCAAAATGTTACTTAGACTATAATGAGTTTACAGAGACTGATTAGAGTGTTACTTTATTCTATTGTTCTTGTTTGGAAAAACAAAAATATGGGAGAGGAAGAAAGATACAAGAGAAAATGACATAAGAAATGTTATATCATATTGTTCTTTAATGTCTTTAATTGGTAAAAAAATGTGGAACCAGACTTATTATGTTGCAAATCAAATTGTACCTGTGTTGGTGCAGACTCCACCCATATATACATATTTTGAGCCCGGGGAAATGGGCTGTGGGGATTTATGCAGTTCACTGAAATGTGCAGCTCATGCAGTATGTTCAATAAATGCATAGTTGTTAAATAACATCGTTGTTCCCCGTTGTGACACTATTCCTTTAAGTGTTTGTTCAAATGCTGCATAATGTTTTTTTGGTGTGTGTGTGTGGTTAATGTTCCTCTTCCTAAATTTTTTATTTAATTGACTTTGTGTCCTTAAATCTAGATAAGTGGGATGCTGGTATTTTTTCAGTCTTTCATGGTAATAAATTAGTGGTGACCTTCACTACAAGCTTAGCATCAGAAATATACATCATCAGACTGAGAAAGGGAACTCATATACAAGAAACAACAGAAATAAATGGGGTAAAGTAGGTTTTTCTCCAGCATTTTCTTACATGCTAAATGATTTAAAAGGACATGCACAGTCTGAATACACACCAATTCTCGTCTTCTTTTTCACAAAGTTTCTCTTTATATTATTTGTTTGTGTTTGTCTTGCAGGAAAGAAAAGTGCAAAATCGTACAGTGGAAATGAACTACAAGGGCAGCTGTGAAGAGCTTTTGATATCGGTGACTATAAATGGGTTTTGAATCTGATTTCTGTGCTACACCTCATGTCAAAATAAGTCATGCATAATTCATATTAATTGTAACAAATGTTCTAGTGCTTAAGAAATTTCGGAATGCCTTTACAAACTCTTTGAAATGCCAAACATTCAGCAGTATCATTATGAAGGGTGTGAATTACTGTAATAATACATAAGCTGTGATTATGACAATTTGCACGGCAAAACATAATTGTTTTAATCCGTTTTTTGTATTTTTGTAGTATTGTTGTCCAGGAAAATATCAGTAACACTTTGCTTTAATGTTTCCTAATGATGTTAAAGGTTTATAAAGGGGTTCATTAATGACTTATAATTCATATAAAAATGCTTTATAAATCACTGAGATGTGGTTATTGAAATATATGCATAAACAGGGCAAACTTCGTGCAGTACTTGCCAAATAGTGAGCCATTTGAACTCACATGTTATATATGCTCAATAAACACACTTATTTATACTTATTTTTATCACAAACAAAAAATGCTATACTTCATTAAATATGCCACAATGCAGTAAATAGTCTATTATGGTGAGATTACAAGGAGGGATTATGTCAGATTGCTACAGGTCATTTTGATATTCCTAATTGTGATATTGTGACTGATTTTACTTATCAGTGACAAAAAAATGGAGTTACTCTGAGTGATGTCTCAACTTACATATCATCAATGTGTCATGGAGAGAGAGGGCGAGGACTCAAATGCAGAGTAGCAGTGAATGAGCTTTATTAATACTGAAATAAACAAAATGATCCTGTAGGGGAACAGTCCAGGACAGACGCTGATAGACTGGCTGGTCTGGAGTAGGAGGACAGGACTGGACTGGATCAGGCTGGACCAGACCAGACCAACATGACACACACCTTACAGGGTGAACAACCACAATGAACTGGCACAGGACAGAGAACACAGGGAGGTGAGAAGGTTAACAAGGGAAGGCAGGTGAGGCTAATTAACTAATAACAAGTTAACAAGGGGTGGGGCCTAGACATGAGACTGGCAGAAGTGCACATGGCAAAGCAACACCATCATAAGCCATGTGCTCAAACAAAAAAACAGGTGACAGAGAGAACATGCTAGGAATTAAACACTAAGCAATGTGCACAAATACAAACACAGAACATACAACACAATACACATGAATGGCATAAGTGACAGGATCCTGACACAAAGTTGAATTGCTTCTGTAAAATACTATTCAAATCTTTAAGCCCATCCACAACGATGTATGATAACGCTGTTTTCTGTCATTCTTTTCAAAAATATATTTTCTTGAACATGCAACAAGACAAAATGACTGATTCTTTTTGCAGTGTGGCACATTGTATAACCCTTGAATATATATATATGCAGTATAGTAGCTACGTTCTCCTTTTTCCTGTCCAACATCTATCATTTCAAAGGACTTAATATATTAATACTCTAATTAAATTTGTATTAAATGACAGATAACACCACACTTCCAACATTGTCTTGAAGGATGTTCTTCGGTTCATCACAATGTGAGCTGTCCAAGTGAGTGTCTCACAATTCATCTTCTCAATCCTCAATTACCAAATAGTTCAGAACATGACAATGGTTATGGCAATGGCAGAGTGTACACAGATTGATCAACTTTTATTATAAAAGACTTAGTCTAACACAATGCTGTAATAATATTTGTTAGTTTTCTTCTTGTTAGTGTTCTTTTTATTATTCTTTAATATCTAGCTGGGAGTTTGTAGCAGCACATTGAACCTTACGGTGGCAAAAAGTTGTGATAGTTGACACACTGATAATTGAGAGTCTCATTGCTTGTGGCAAATTTGGAGTGTCTACACCTCAAAACCTCTAGCGCTAATAACAGCTCAAATTTGAACTTAAGGTTATACGTTTTGCATTTTTTATAAAAAAAACATTTTCATCTGATTTCTTGGCTCATGCAAAGTCAAATCCAACTACGGTTTACATTTTGCTCAGTTAGATTTTGTGGAATTTTAACTTTTCCAGAAAACCTTCTTTTCTAGCAAATTTTTGTGTGTATCATCTAGGGACACAGATGACAAAAAAATTATTAAAAGTCCTTTTAATAGACCTAATGTTTTTTTAGAGTGAACTTCATAAAAATTTAACAGCGAGCACGTCAAAGAGGACCTAATGCAATATCTTGTATATTTTAGGCCCAGAAATAGTTGTGTACTTATTCTAATGCATGATGCACAATGTTACCATTCACTTTAGACATAACTGACTGTGTTCATGGTCACTTTGGTGAATTCTAGTGGGTATTTGACCATTTAGACACATGTCCGCATTATCACAAGCACTCTTGGAGCACAAAGGCCTGTTAAGCACACACACACACACACACACACACACACACACACACACACACACACACACACACACACACACACACACACACACACACACACACAAGATGCATGTCAGTCAATCAGTGCACAGTTATAGAAGCAAAGAAATATATGTAGAGTATCCAGGTCAGGTTTGGGGAATGTACAATTAATTTCAATGATCGTAATCAATGATTAATCATACGGGTTGACCCGGATACCAATACATACAAAAACGCCCCAAAAAGGGCTTATATAGTCCAAGAGTCTGCTTCAAATATATATAGATAATTAAACACAACGAATTATAATTAATTAGGAATATACATCATATGCAGACAGGCTATATTAATTTTAATAACACCTTAATGGAATTGACCCATAGGCTACCGCAACCAGTCAGTTCGTCCGCCGAACCACTTTACTCGATACTCCTGATCAATTCTCCAGAAGGGTTATTCTTAGTTATAAGCTTATTCATCAAAAGCACGTTAACTTACTTTGATAATATCAGCTCATAGCTTAAAATCGCACATTAAAGAGGCTTTGTTTTATGACCAACAAACACAGACAATCAAGCGTATAATTGATTTTAATACAAGGCACTAGGATATATCACTGCACTTGACAAACAAACATGTAACATAGAATAACATAAAATAAGCAAACTAAAAGCAATAAGGAAAATAGATGGATTATTATAAGGATAGCCAACTTATTACAACAATTAACCCTTTAAGAGCCAGCAAATGGAATTACACACTTTAACGCGTTTGGATTTCAGATGAAATAATACTTGCACAATGGACCTTAGTGTGGCTGAGCAAGACCGCGTTTATGTCGTGTCCTCGTGGCGTTCTTGAGACGGAGGATTTCGGTTCGGTGTTTCCAGAGCGTGGAGTTGAAACTCACTTGAAGAGAGAGTTGAAGGGTTGTTCCGAGAAGTTGCAATGTTCAGCAGAAGAGAAGAGAGAGGGGTGCCGGGGAAGTCCAAGGGAGGTCCAGAAGTGAAGCGGGGAAGTAAGAGAAGTTGAAGGGTTTGAAGAGATGTAAGGTGAAGTGGGGGCAGCAAAAGAGAAGAAGTGTAAGAGAAAGAGAGCGAAGGGCCGGTGTGGATGCAATTTATAACCTTAGAAAACGTGTCCCACCTCTCATTGGCTCGACCAATAAGAAGGGTGGAAGTTCCAGGCGGGAATTTGGTTTATTGCTCTTTGTTCTAAGGGTGCTCATTGCGTGTGCACCCTGGAGGGGTGGTAGCCGATGAAGAAACTAGGAAATATTCTTATAATACTAATATGTTGTTGTTATCGACATATCATGTACACAGTCATTTCGATCTTCAAAATACCACGTTATAGAGACCAAATGTGCCACACATATGATTTCGGTTAACCATAGTATGCAAAGTCTGAAACATTAACCCATTAGAGTTTGCAAGGTAACATAAACCAAACAACATAAAGGAAAATCATGAGATGGAACATTAGATACATGTCAATAAATTTATCACATGGATATATATATATAGGATTAAAAAGGGTTCATTTCTCCTTCTCAGTAAGAATTAAGTGAGAGTCAGCAATCTCTGCACATTCCTTTGGAGGTCGTAAAAGTCTCCCTTATTTTGGGCACGAGATGGTTCCTTTGTCCCGTCAAGGCTCATTTGCATGACCGGGTCCGGCTTTGGCTTGAATAACTCAAAAGATGGTAAAAACATAGCAGAATACAATTCTAAGGTAATCTTATATTTATATTCAGCTAGGACAAGTCGTAAGGTTTAATTTGATACCAAGAAACGTGTATTTGGTACACTTAAAAGTGGATATACACTCTTAGGCTATTAAAAATAAGGCCTCAGAGTTTTACTACACAACTAAACAATACTACTAGTTTGATCTAACATCAGAAATACACAACATACAGGGACTACACATATTTCCTTAAAACTAGACATTTCTAGGTTTGAACTGAAAGGCACACACATTTTTACGTTCAAAGTCTCACATGGCTTTTCTCACATGGAACTCTCCTTCCATGGTTGATAGTAAACTATCAGTAGAACTGTCTTCACGGGCTGATAAACCCCGTGAAGACAGTTCTACTGATAGTTTACTATCAACCATGGAAGGAGAGTTGTGCACCCCTGTTTTGTCCTCTGTTGATATAAAGGAGGATGTTACTATTCTTTCTTGTGGGTGGGTAAGGTCAGCTTAAAAACACGAAAATGCGACCTGTTCTGTTTCAGCATTTGTCATAGTTATCAAATGATAAATGAGCTGACATTATTACACCAGTAATAAAGTCTTTTCCTTCATTATTCCCTGATGTGCCTAGTTGCATGTCATTGATAGAGCATGACATCGATATAGGTTACATGCAGCCTATCAAATAACATGTGTATTGTGTTAACTCTGCAAAAAGAGAATTGTTTAGAGAAGTTGACTATTTGTTTGCCTATGATCTTGCTGAACCCAGTTTTAGCTCCTAGAGCTCTCCTATTGATTATGTACAGATTATCGAAACTTAATTCAGTTACTAAACCTGATTGTTATTCCTTATCCTGTTTTGACAATTGTGCCGATTTCATCGATACAGCCAGATATGTTAGTAAATTTCACCTCTTTAAAGGTTTGTGGCAAGTGCCCTTAAGTGCTCAGGCTAGAGAGTTATCTGTGTTTGTGATGCATGATAGTTTCCAAAAAAGTTCACGCACTTCTGCAATGGCCCAGCCAACTTTCAATGCCTTTGTTAACCAGGTGCTTTCAAGTTTGCATTGTTGCGAGGCATAATGTCATCCTAGATGACATGTGTCTTGCTCCACCTGGTCAGAACATCTGGGGCAGTTGAGGCCATTAAAGTTTTTCCAGTTAACAAATTGTCAGGATTGTCAAGTATTCTGCTTGTCAAGAGGCTTTTGAGAAGGCTTAAGCCTTGTTGGCAAATGCACCAGTGTTGACTGCCCTGAATTTTAACTGGCCCTTTCACCTCGCTGTAGATTCCAGTGAGTATGGATTGGATGCTGTTCTCTAACAGGTATATGCTATTATAGAGAAAGAGGCATACAGTTTGAGTATACAGTAACTATTAAACATGGTCACAGCTTTCTGGCTCTCTCTCTCAGTGCACAAACACACACACACACACACACACACACACACACAGAGAGAGAGAGAGAGAGAGAGAGAGCGAGAGAGAGACATCCATAAACAACCAGACATGCATAATCCCCCCCAATTTTTTGATGTGGTCTCTACGAGCTGTGCCGGCTTTGAACAAGATGAATAAATGAGAAGACTTGTTTGTGTTTGATGATACTGTATGTTGAGATTTTGAAAGGTTTCTGTTTTATTACACTGGGGATGGGCAATTCGCAATAGCATATATTGTAGCGTATGTTGCTAAATTACATGTACTTGTTTTTTGCTGAATGATTAATTCAATGAAATTTAGGTTTAGCATACTAATGTTGTTTTTGATAGCTGGATGTTAACATCAAGTCTGAAAATCAAGATATTGCTTTGAAAATAAAAGTTCATACAAGGATACTTTATAACAAGTCCAATTTATGTTTGCATGCTATGTACAAGGAGCAGGATTTGCATTTTAAAATAAACCCCCAAGTGGCAGTTGTTGGGTTCCAATTTAGGATTGAAAAATATTTCTAAATTTGGCCTGAATTGCCAAGTTTGAAAGAACAGATCCTTTAAATTCTTTGGATTCATTTGAATAGATGTATTGGAACAGTTTAGAAGATTGTCTTATGTTATAGTGCTAGCATTGTAAAAATCAAATTAGATGTGTTTTATCACATACATCAGCAGCCATACCATGCAGGAGCTCAGGACTAGTAGCCCACTAAAGCTAAGCAGGGTTTAACCTGGTCAGTACCTGGATTAGAGACCTCCTGGGGAAAATAATGCTTGCTGCTGGAACAGATGTTAGTGAGGCCAGCAGGAGGGCTCACCCTGTGGCCGGTGTGAGTCCTAATGCCTCAATAATGTGATGGTAACACTATACTATGAAATGGCACTGTCATTAGGATGAGACATTAAATGGATAGTTCACCCAAAAAAAATTATTATCTCATGATTTACTCACCCTCCTGGCAACCCAAATGTGTATGGATTTCTTTTTCTACAGAACACAAATTATGATTTTTAGAAGAATATCTTAGCTCTGTAGGTCCATACAATGCAAGTGAAAGGATGCCAACATTTTAAAGCTCCAAAATCCACATAAAGGGAGCTAAAAAGTTGTCCATATGACTCCAGAGGTTAAATCCATGTGTTCAGATATGATAGGATAGGTGTGGGTGAGAAACAGATCAATATTTTTGATATTTGGTAATTTTTATTTATTACAAATTGTACGCCCTTCACAGTAGGGGATGATATGCACGAATAATGTGAATCACCAAAAACAGAAGTAGACAGTTAAAGTGAAGGACAAAGGATTAAATATTGAACTTTTTCTCACCCACACCTATCATATCACCTCAGAAGTATTTATTCACCTCATCTGGAGTCATCTGGAGTACTTTTATGTTGGCCTTATGTGGATTTATGTCGATAGTTATATAATGGCGGAGTGTGCACAACGCGGGGCTCAGCGTCTCTTCAGGTTTTGCTAATTAGTTATTATTTACCTAGTTATTTTCAGCTCAGTTGTTCGTCACAACTTTGCACTAAATGTATACAGCCGCCACACACTATTTGACATCAAACTTTGCTGCACAAACAACGCAGTGGATACAAATTCAGACCTCCATCTGCTACCTCCAGAGTTACTCTGATCGAGTGAGTCAGCCAGTCCGAAAGGTAGTGCCCGGCACCGCGAGCGTCAACAAAGATGGGGTGAGCGGGGCAGCCTGCAGGCTAAGTTAAAGCCACATTGCCCAGTGCTACCGATCATCTTCCTCGCTAAAGTATGGTCTCTGGCAAATAAGATCTATGAATTATGGCTCCGGATCGACATCAGCGAATGGAAACTTGGCTCAATAGCACCATTCCAACCAGCACGATTGAGCAAGAAGGGCGCAATATCCATAGAGCTGACAGTACGGCTGTGGACTCGTTGTTTGTATCTTGTAAACAGAATTTGGTGCACCGATGCAGTTATTAACAAATAACCGTTCTGCTGATATTGAGTACCTCTTTATTTTTTGAGCATCCCTGGATGCTAATGCTAAGCTAGCCATGAAGGAACTCTCTTCTGTTGTTAGTAAACTGCAAAAAACGCATCCGGACGGAGCTTTTTTCATTGCTGGGGATTTCAATCATGACAATTTGAGGACAGCACTCCCCAAATTTTATCAAAACGCTTTTTGCCATACAAGAGTGGACAACATTCTTGATCATGTTTATACAAACCCTACAAAGCCACCCCCTCCCCCATGTTGGAAAATCTGATCACTTATCCCTGTTCCTATTCCCCAAATACACCCATCAAATGTGTGAAACACACAGTGAGGAAGGTAAAAGTGTGGCTGGAAGGAGCAGACTAGGATAATCTAAGATGGCGGCGCGGTAGCACACAGCAGCCGCTCCGGATCCAAAATGGTGGTATTTTTGTTACTTAGCCCGACTTTTACGGCACATGGACTGTGGAGCAACCGGTGTTCACATTTACCATCAGCAGACACTACTCAAATATAAGATTCATGCAACAACCAAGCTGCACGATGATCTGCAAGAGAAGCTTCAGTCCTCGCCGCCGCCTGATTCCGGTGGCCGGGGGAGAGGACATCGTAAGCGATGTGTGAGGAAGCGGGAGAGCGGCAAGAGGGCGGGGGTCCATGCTAGGATAAAAAAAAACCCTAGCCGGCCGGCTGTCCCATCTATCCTGCTCTCAAATGTTTGCTCCCTGGACAATAAACTGGACTACATCCAACTCCTGCAGATTACGCAGCATGAGTTTAGAGATGCTGTGTCTTTGTTTTAATGGAGATGTAGCTCAGCGACAGAGTTCCTGATGCCGCCATTCAACTACACAGGCTCACCTCATTTCATGCCGCCAGAAAGCTTGTGTGTTTACATCAACACAGAATGGTGCAAGATCTCTATGCTAGTCTCTACGGCTCATCGCTGGTGGAGCTTGTGACTGTTAGATGCAGACCTTTTTATTTACCTCAGGAATTCACCACTGTCATAATAACCAGAGTTTACATTCCCCCCAGCGCTAATGCTAAAGAAGCGCTCAGTGAAATGTATGGGGCTATTAGCGAATTGCAGAATTGCAGAACGCTCAACCTGACGGACTGTTTATTTTCGCCAGAGATTTGAACCATGCAAATCTCAAGACAGTGCTCCCTAAATTCCATCAGTATGTGGACTTTACAACAAGAGGGGCGAACAAGCTTGATCTTGTTTACACAAACATCCCAGTCGCGTACTGGGCGGAGCCCCGCCAACCCCTCAGCTACTCAGACCACATCTCTGTTATGCTAATTCCATCATACATACCGCTCATCAGGCGCACAAAACCGCTTCAGAAGCAGGTAAAAACCTGGCCAGCAGGAGCCATATCTGCTCTTCAGGACTGTTTTGAGTGTACTGACAGGCACATATTCAGGGAGGCTGCAACATATGGCGACTCTACAAACTTGGAGGAATACACAGCATCAGTGATCAGCTACACCAGCACGTGCATTGATGATGTTACTTTCTCCAAGAGCATCACCACATGCTCCAACCAGAAGCTGTGGATGACTACGGAGGTGTGTGCGCTGCTGAGGACCCGAGACTCCGCCTTCAGAGCAGGTGACAAGGTGGCCCTAAGAACATCGAGGGCCAAACTGTCCCAGCCATAAGAGAGGCAAAGCGTGCACACGCACAGAGAATCCACAGTCTTTTCTAGGAGAGCGGAGACATGCGGCTCATGTGGCAGGGCATCCAGGCCATCAGCAACTACAGGACAACATCAGCTACCTGTGACCAAGATGCCTCCCTTCCAGATGCGCTGAACGACTTCTATGCTTGGTTTGAGGTGCAGAACGACGTGGTGGCAAGGAAGACCATCCCTCCTCCCAACGACCAGGTGCTATGTCTTAACACGGCCAATGTGAGGAAAACTCTACATAGAGTCAACCCACAGAAGGCTTTTGGACCAGACAACATTCCTGGCAGAGTGCTCAGAGGATGTGCAAACCACCGACATTCTTACCGACATCTTCAACATCTCTCTGAACAGCCCCATCGTTTCAACGTGCTTCAAGGCAACCACCATCATCCCCATGCCAAAGAAGTCTTCAGTGTCCTGCCTCAACGACTATGTCACGTTGCACTCACACCCGTCATCATGAAGTGCTTCGAGAGGCTCGTCATGAGGCACATTAAGACCCAGCTGCCCCCCTCACTAGACCCACTGCAGTTCGCGTATCATCCTAACCATTCAACAGACACCTAGATAAAAAGGGCTCATACGTTCGAATGCTGTTCATAGACTTCAGCTCAGAGTTCAACACAATCATTCCTCAGCACCTGATTGGAAAGCTAAACCTGCTGGACCTGGATACCTCCCTCTGCAACTGGATCTTGGACTTCCTGACTGGGATACCTCAATCAGTCCAGATCGGGAACAGCATCTCCACCACCACGCTGAGCACTGGGGCCCCCTAGGGCGGTATGCTCAGTCCACTGCTGTTCACTCAGCTGACTCACGACTGTGCAGCAATGCACGGCTCGTACCACATTATCAAGTTTGCCGATGACATGACCGTGGTGGGTCTCATCAGCAAGAACGACGAGTCAGTATACAGAGAGGAGGTGCAGCGGCTAACGGACTGGTGTAGAGCCAACAACCTGTCTCTGAATGTGGACAAAACAAAAGAGATGGTTGTTGACTTTAGGAGAGCACATAGTGACCACTCTCTACTGAACATCGTCGGCTCCTCTGTAGAGATCATCAAGAGGACCAAATTCTTTGGTGTTCACCTGGCGGAGAACTTCACCTGGTCCCTCAACACAAGCTCTATTACCAAGAAAGCCCAGCAGCATCTCTACTTTCTTCGAAGGTTGAGAAAAGCACATCTTCCACCCCCCATCCTCACCAAATTCTATAGAGGGACTATTGAGAGCAGCTGAATCACTGCCTGGTTTGGAACTTGCACCATTTCGGACCACAAAGCCCTGCAGAGGATAGTGAGGACAGCAAAGAAGATAATCTAGTTCTCTCATCTCTCCATCAAAGACATTTACACAAAACACTGCATCCGCAAAGCAACCAGCATTATGGATGACCCCACACACCCCTCACACAAACTCTTCACCCTCCTGCCGTCTTGCAAGAGGTATGGAAGTATTCGGTCTTCACGGCCAGACTGTGTAACAGCTTCTTCCCCCAAGCCATCAGACTCCTCAATACTCAGAGACTGGACTGACACACATACACACCTACACATGTACACCATCCAACCTTTGAACATGTCCAGAGATGCACTTTAATTCATTGTCACTTTATAACTGGCAGCTACCACAATAACTGCTATGTCCACAGAACACTATTTCATAGTATGTTATGTTTACATTTAGCATTTTAGAAAGTGTCATCTTTTTGTACTACTCTGATTACAAATGTGTACTGGTCAGTGTTGCACTGACTCTTACTGTGCCTATTGTCCTATTCCTTTTAGTAATTTATTGTACTGTCCCATACATTTTGCTCACATTTGCATGTGTACTTTATGTAGAAATGTTATTTAGTCTGTGTAGTCTCATGTGGTGCTGTGTTTGTCCTATGTTGAATTATGTAGCACCATGGTCCTGGAAGAACGTTGTCTCGTTTTGCTGTGTACGGCTCTGCCTTCCTCGGCTCTGTCTCCAGAGCCTTCCATGGCTCCGCCCCCAGAGTTTTCCATGGCTGTCGTCCTATGGCCACCTCCCAGGCCTCCTGACCCAGTCCCTGTCCTGCCGCCTCCCAGGCCTCCTGACCCGGTTCCCACCCTGTGGCCGCCTCCCAGGCCCCTGTCCTGTGGCCACCTCCCAGTTCCCGTCCTAAGGCTTTCTCCCAGGCCCCCTGACCCAGTCCCCATCCTGTGGCTGTCTCCCAGGCCTCCTGACCCAGTCCCCGTTCTGTGGCCGCCTCCCCGGCCTCCTGACCAAGTCCCCATCCTGCGGCAGTCGCCCTGGCCTCCAGACCCGATCCCCACCTTGAGGTCATCCCCTTGGTCTCCAGACCATCCTCCAGATCTTCTCTGGTCACCTTGGTCTCCTAGCCGTCCGCCTGACCTGCTCTGATCTCCCTGGTCCCCGGCTCCATCTTGGCCCTGCCTCCCTGTTTTTGCCCTATTCCCCTCATCCCCTTGCCCCTTGGACTGCCTGTTTGCCCCTTTGTGCCCCCCTTGGACTGCCTGTTTGCCCCTTGCGCCCTCCTTGGACTGCCTTTTACTTTTCTTTTTTTACCAGTCATTTGTTTTTGTTAATTTTTATTAAAATCCTTCGCTGCACCTAGATCCAGCTCTCTTGACTTTTTCCCTGCGTTACAGTGGTAGGCCTGATCAGCAGCAATGATGAGACGGCCTACAGGGAAGAGGTACAGCACCTGGCAGTGAGTGTGTCAACAACAATCTCACACTCAACACCTAGAAGACCAAGGAGCTGATTGTGGACTAGGAAGGGCCACACACACACTCCCATCTACTGTACATTGATGGGGATGAAGCGGAGTGTGACAAGCTTCAAGTTTCTGGGTGTCCATATCTCTGAGGATCTTTCATGGACCAACAACTCCTCCACTCTGATCAAAAAGGCGCAACAGCACTTACTTCTTTAGGAACTAAGGAAACCTCACCTGTCCCCAACATCCTTCTGAACGTTTACCGCTGCACTATTCAAAGCATCCTAACAATCTGCATCACATGTGTGGTATGGCATCTGCACTGTCTCAGACCAAAAGGCACTCCAGCGGGTGGTGAAAACTGCCCGATACATCACCGGAGTTCAGCTACCCTCCATCAAAGACATTCAAAACAAACGCTGCCTAAGGAGGGTGAGAAGCATTATCAAAAACAACTCTCACCCCAACCATGGTCTGTTTGCTCCTCTCCCATCTGGGAGATGCTATAGGAGTCTTCGCTGTCGCACCAGCAGACTCAGGAACAGTTTCTTTCCCTCAGCTGTCAGCCTACTGAACTTAAACATCAGGTGCTGAACACTACATCCCATTCTGACTAAATATTATTTATTTTTTTGCACATTCCCTTGCACATTTCTTTGCACATAACTTCTACCTCTTGATGCGGCTTGCACTGTTATGGTCACCGGCCATATTAATATATTTACATATTTATACCTTATATTCATTCTGTAAAATGCACCTTCGGTTTTATACGTCTTCATTTGCACCTTGTACTGCATTCAAAGTTGTATCTAATCTAATTCTGGAGCTTCAAAATTTTGGTACACATTCACTTGCACTGTATGGACCTACAGAGCTTCGACATCTTACTAAAAAACTTCATTTGTGTTCAGCAGATGAAAGAAAGTCATACACATCAGTGTAAATTCCCCCCAGAGGCCCTTATCAATCATGGCCTCCTTAATCCCCATGGTTCAATTGGCAGTATTACTCTCCTCTCTCCTCTCCACCAATAGCTGGTGTGTGGTGAGAGTATTGGCACGCTATGTCTGCCGTCGCATCATCCAGGTGGATGCTGCACACTGGTGGGGGTTAAGGAGAGTCCCCTGTTTACTATGGAAAGCACTTTGAGTGTAATTTCATAAAAACGTTATATAAATGTAACTTTCATTCACATTCAGATTGTCCTGGTGCCTTCGTGTGAAGTTTGGACATTGCACTGTTAAGATACAGGCCAATTAGTCCTAGCACAAAATCTAAACCCAGACCTAATTAGACCTAATCTAGACCTATTTAATTGTATTATGGAGACAGATGATGGTTTACAACTCAGTGTTACCATATATGTAAAATACAACGTATATACATATATACTCAAAAACAGTCAATATAGCAACCAATCTGTAATATAAATCATTCAGGACACTGTATTTGTGTGTTGTGTTTGTATGTTTTTTGTGCATTAAATACCTGTAAAGGTGAATATTTACAAGTGAACACATGAGACGCAATGCTTCATCACCGTGGCTTTACTCATGAATAAAGCATATCGCAAGAACTCTCCCTAGCGTTCCAAGCGGCACATACGCACAAATACATACAACCAACAAGGTTTGTGCATATTCATCACATTTGCATACTGATCTCTAAACATAACATAAGAGTCTCAAAAAATAGAATTTGACATGGAACTTAAATGTATTATGAAGCTTAAACACATACCACACTTACATCAGCTAAACAACACTCAGAAAACTAACCTTTTTGCCACGAGGGTCTCTACATGATACATGCCAAATTGCGAGCAAATTGGACAAACGAAATCAAAAAAGTAGCTTTTTTAGAAAATATTAAATGGCGTAATGCAAGGCGCAATAAACACATGACTAATAGATATGGGAGAACTAAAAGAATACGAATTTGAATTCTAGCCTATACGGTTCCCGAGATTTAAAAAGTTGTATTTTCAGTCTTAAAACTTCACCCTGTGGCTGATTGTCAAAAATGTCATACACTGCCTCCTTATGAAATCCTGAACATGTGTGTTACTTTTCATGATGATCTGCCATCCACAATTGAAATTATTGGCATCTGGAATTTGATTGGCACGATTGCCATATTTGTTGATTTGTCCACTTGATATTTTTTTTGGAACCAAAGAAGCACCACACCAAATTTCAGTTTCCTCATTCAAACTAGAAACGTTCCATTTAAAATTTGTATGCCCTTCGCTAACTTCCCTCCATCTCACGGACTCAGATGTATGTCATTGCTTACATTGCAAGAGTGGTGGAACCATTGCAATGGGGTTAACTGGAACACCCTTAACCCTTGATCACTTGGAGCATGTTGAAGGCTGATGCCAATTTGTGGAATTATTATGTGATTTTTGCACCTGAGAAACGTTTTTAGAGATTGATGCGACCACAGATTCAGGTAAAATTTAGTTGTAATTTCAGAGGCTTATGTATAAATCTCATCTGTTTAATTTTTATTTTTATTAGAATTAATTGGTAGAAAGGATTAATCGAGCTTTACAAAAATACAAATGTTAACATAACAATGAGCACATAGGCTATAACCATGTGATAAACCGTTTAAGGTAGCTACAAGTATTATGCTGTTAAATCTAAATATAACTTTTCTAAACTTCTCAATTGACCTAACTTCACTTTCATTATACATTAGAGTTGTGTGGGGGTGAGGTTTTTGAAGCGCGATATGCTGTCATGTTATAATTGAATTGCATTGTGGGATATGGTGCTGTCTGAAGTGTACATAAGAGTATGCTCGCTCCCTCTGTCAAAATCGAGAGGTTAAGATTCAATCAACAGAAACTTCCCTCGCCCACTTAACGAAGTGGAAAGGACTTCCAAAATGGCGGCTGGGATTCCCCTGAGGGGAAGGGCTTAGGGGAGTTAAGTGAAGTGGAACGCAGCCCTAGTGTGGAGCTGCAATCATTTTTAATTGTAGTGCCACCAATTTCATGCAATTTGGACAATTTATGATTTGGGTTCAGGAGATGCTCAAAAAAAACCAAACAGAAAACCACTTTTGGTCAGGAGAAGGTCTGTAGATGATACATGCCAAATTTTATGCAAATCGCACAAACAGATCGCTCTATTTCTGGTGCTCCAGAAATTTGAAGTGTAACTATTAAGCATGGCTCCCAGCTTTATAACTCTTATCTCTCAGTGCGCACATACACACACACACACACACACACACACACACACACATGTTGTGTTTCCATGTTTTATGGGGACTTTCCATAGACATAATGGTTTTTATACTGTACAAACTTTATATTCTATCCCCTAAACCTAACCCTACCCCTAAACCTAACCCTCACAGAAAACTTTCTGCATTTTTACATTTTCAAAAAACATAATTTAGTATGATTTATAAGTTGTTTTCCTCATGGGGACCGACAAAATGTCCCCACAAGGTCAAAAATTTCGGGTTTTACTATCCTTATGGGGACATTTGGTCCCCACAAAGTGATAAATACACGCACACACACACACACACACACACACACACACACACACACACACACACACACACAGAGCTCCATAAACATCCACACCATACACATGCATAATCCCTAGACTTGTTTTTTTCCTAAGTAAACTTTTTTATGTTTACAATTTTTGTCTCTGCCTCTTTTATGTAGTGGCCTCTACGAACTGGGCCGTAGGAGTTAGAAACAGAAGGTTTTATAGAAAATTCTAAATGGTAGATTTTTTATAGATGGAAATCAAACTGGAGATAGTCACTCTTTTCCTAGAATTTGTAGACATGTACTCTTCACATTTTCTCAACTAACTTCTTGAGGTATCACCCTGGGATTCTTTTTAAACAATATTGAAGGAGTTCCCATCTATGTTGGGCACTTATTGGCTGCTTTTCTTTATTATTTGGTCCAAGTCATCAATTTCAGAATTATTATAATTTATTTTTATTACATTTTTGTTTTATAATGAAATAAATTAATATAGTATTTTTGTCTCCAAAACTAATTTCAAACATTTAAGCATACATCTTCAGATCAAAAGATTTTTTAGATCGTGAGAAACATTTCAGTCAAGTGTTTCAAAACTTTTTTGTTTGGCTTGACCCAAGGATTTAGAGGAAAATCAGTACTTCACTGCTTAAATACTTGAACCTCAATTAGATACAGAAATCAGCTTTTGTTGATATAAAAATTTTCAGTTGATAAAAACTAAGCCAATTACTTGTAATAAGCTGACCACGTTTCTACTTTGTTCCAATGACAAATGTTTTTCAGTGTGTCTTCTCTCACCCCCATTACATTATCATTGTAAAATGTTTGATTCACAGGGAACACGTGTAATCATAAAATGCTATATAATGTAACTATACTACAAAAACTGTCTGTCAAATGCATAAATGTAAATAATCAGTACATTTCGTTTGTGGTTTTCAGATACAGACAGATCTGGGTTGGCTATCGGTGTTGGATGTGTGCTGCTGTTTCTTCTCATGCTGCTCTGCTTCTGCATACTGCGTAAGCAAATAAATACTTACAGTACATTTTCAAACTTTCTACCAGAGCCAAATTGTTGTTTCTTTCAGTAATATCTTTCAAGTGGCACAGCTTTATTTTGCCAGAGTGAAGCAGTGATGAATGGGGAGTGCAGTGATGAAACGCTTGTTGGTTTTTGCTCATTTATTCAGACGTTTGTTCATTAATTCAGACACGATAGTTCCCTTTTTGGTCGGTCACTCAACGTTATGTCAATGATTGATACTAGGGGTCACTACTGAGTAACTGATCTCTCTCTCTGAATGGTTTTCCATCACTGCAATTTCATTGGTAGATGTCTTTTAATGTTCCGCCTTCCATGCTCAGCGAGAATATAAAAGATCTTCCTTAGAACTTCTTCAGAGTCAAGTACGGATCTCTCTCTGTGGATCATGCCTTCGGACTTCATTGTGAGTTCAGAGCCCTCTTCTGTTCCCTGGGTGCCCAGCAAAGTACATCCTTACATTTACAAGAGGATTGGTATTCGTATTGAGGATGCAATGTATTCTCTGCGAACGCATGAGCACTAAGACGCGAAAGGAAGCTGCCACGTCTACAGTTTTCTGCAACACTTCCTCATTGGAATGCAGACAGATGTTGCGCAAGGCTCAGACATAGAGCACAGTGAATGCAAGGAGGCTCCTCCCAGTGCAAGCTTTGCGTACCTCTTGCTCTCTATTTATAGCATTTTCTCCCATGGAATATGCCAAAGAGTAGCCAGTTTAATTTAACATATCCCCAGACATTTGTGTGGTGCCTATCACAGCTGGATTGGGCGAATGATATCTGAACGTGTGGTGTCAAGCTGCTATTCATAGTAAAAATGCCATTCTTCAAATGGAGCAGAGCTCTCTAGAACGTGCGTGGCATGTGCCCAACTCGGCTCGCACACACGTTTCATTAGTTAACAAATTGAATCTCTTCAAAGAGTTGCGCAATGCACTTGCAGGCTATGAAACGTTTTCTGCCTATTCATGCAGCAGTCACTGAAAAGCCGCTTTGCTCATGATTTTCATCAGGACCACACCCTGACAAAACGATTACTGCTCCAGCTTCAGCCCCATCAAGCAGTGCTGAGCTGGTAGCGAGATTAAAGCCCATAGTCGAGATTGTGGGGAAAAACCCCAGGCCAGACGAAACGCTCCTGAATATGCCAAATCGGCAAAGAGGAAACCAAAACCCCAAACCATTGTTTGCCCCAGGCCAGAAGAAGGCTCGGTTCATGTTTCTTCTCACAATCACTGGTGGGAGAGAGTTCATCTGTTCTTATAAACATGCAAATGAGAGTATGCATCTCAAAGCTGCTCAGAGATACAGTACACATACTCGAAAAAGAGCTCTTTTTTTCCTGTTACCAGTCATACCAGTCATTTCCAGGTGGGAACCTTGATGTTTGGTTACACAGTTCAATGCACTAGGCAGCCACCTTCCTTTAATTGCATTGCATCCTCCACGGTTGAGTATTTCCTTGCAGTTTCAAAACACCTTAAATTGGTCTTGCCAGTTAAAACTTTTCCAGCCAACTGACTTGCAGAGCTGACCTGCTCTTGTACCAAGGTATTCGCCTATGAGCTAGGCTCCGTTGGGTCTGGATGACTTAACCTACAAAAAAACCCTTGCTAAAATAAATTTCTTCCTTTATAAATCTGATACAACAAAAATGTTGTGCGAAATCAGAGGAGGTTAGATTATGGATTGCACCAAAATGGCCGAACCAGCATTGGTTTTCTAAATTGGCGAGGCAGAGAGCCCAGCCTCAAATTAATCCTGCTAAAGGGACTCTTTAGGCGCAGGATGGCACCCGCTGGCAGAGTGGTGAAATCGCCATGTGGTGCTTTTTTGCCTTAAACGGACATTTATTCACAGTCTTATATTCACTGCAGGATTATAAAACCTGGAGATTTATACAGAGCTTCCCCAAATACTTTTGTTACCATAGGCGAGCCCTATTCATGATTATTTTAGCTTCTTTTATGAAAATCATTCTAATCTAATGATTTATTCCAAGGCTACATACATGAAGAAATTTCTACTATTTACTACAAGAAAGCTTTTTATTATTACCTTAGCTATTGTTTTTACGGAAAAACAGCTATTGTAATCATTGAAGTCTATTGATTTATTCCTAGACCTCCATGTAAGAAGAAGTCTCTTCTATTTGATGAGATTGATGAGCACTTTTTAAAAAACATTTTTATCCCAATTTGGAATGCCCAATTCCCACTACTTAGTAGTTCCTCGTGGTGGCATGGTTACTCACTTCAATCCAGGTGGCAGAGGACAAGTCTCAGTTGCCGCTTCTGAGACCACCAATCCATGCATCTTATCATGTGGCTCATTGTGCATGACACAGCGGAGACAGGTTACCCCATGTGACTTTACCCTCCCTATCAACAGGGCCAATTTGGTTGCTTAGGAGACACAGTGATATTTAGTATCACTGGTGTGTCACTCAATATGCCGGGCTCTTTCCACTAAGGTGTTGAAGTGGGCTTTCTGCAAGCTTTCTTTATATTTACATTCTTATTAGTGGTGCTTGCCAAAGGCAAGGCATCACTATTGTTATTCGCCATACTTATTATTATTATTAGTGGTGCTTGCCAAAGGCAAGGCATCACTATTGTTATTCACCATACTTATTATTAGTGGTGCTTGCCAAAGGCAAGGCATCACTATTGTTATTCGCCATACTTATTATTATTATTATTATTATTAGTGGTGCTTGCCAAAGGCAAGGCATCACTATTGTTATTCGCCATACTTATTAGTGGTGCTTGCCAAAGGCAAGGCATCACTATTGTTATTCGCCATACTTATTATTAGTGGTGCTTGCAAAGCATCACTATTGTAATCTCACATACTTATTATTAGTGGTGCTTGCAAAGCATCACTATTGTAATCTCACATACTTATTATTAGTGGTGCTTGCAAAGCATCACTATTGTAATCTCACATACTTATTAAGTTGGCTTGTGAAAGCCAACTTACTGAAATCCTATTTAAACTTATTAAGATGGCTTGTGAGAGCCAACTTACTGAAATTCTATTTAAACTTATTATTATTAGTGGTGCTTGCAAAGCATCACTATTGTAATCTCACATACTTATTAGTGGTGCTTGCAAAGCATCACTATTGTAATCTCACATACTTATTATTAGTGGTGCTTGCAAAGCATCACTATTGTAATCTCACATACTTATTATTTTTATTATTTTTATTAGTGGTGCTTGCAAAGCATCACTATTGTAATCTCACATACTTATTATTTTTATTAGTGGTGCTTGCAAAGCATCACTATTGTAATCTCACATACTTATTATTTTTATTTTTATTAGTGGTGCTTGCAAAGCATCACTATTGTAATCTCACATACTTATTATTTTTATTATTTTTATTAGTGGTGCTTGCAAAGCATCACTATTGTAATCTCACATACTTATTATTAGTGGTGCTTGCAAAGCATCACTATTGTAATCTCACATACTTATTAGTGGTGCTTGCAAAGCATCACTATTGTAATCTCACATACTTATTAGTGGTGCTTGCAAAGCATCACTATTGTAATCTCACATACTTATTATACTTTTTATTAGTGGTGCTTGCAAAGCATCACTATTGTAATCTCACATACTTATTATTACTATTTTTATTTTTATTTTTATTTTTATATCTCTTAACAAAACTTCGGCACCTAACTCGTCCCGCACCGTTTGGCGTAGACCCACGAATGAGGTGTCAAATCGAACGGCCTATTGAGGACACATGTGCTATGACTTTTATAAGCGATCGGGGTACGGTATTTGCCCCAGGGGCAAAAAAGCGGCCGAAAAATCCCATAGACTTAACATTGAGACAAACTTTGACGCGTCACAGCTCCAAGCGAGGATTTCGTAGAAACGTGTGATTTGCCACATTTGAAGAGGCTGGCAGGCTCTGTAAGAGCATACCTCAATATGGGGTAAAAGTTGCACCCCTGGGGGCAGGAGCTGCCCAAAAATGCCCCAATTGACTTATAATGGTGTAGGACGGCCCATGAAATGAAAAGGCATAGGGATTTGTATTGAACATAGCTCTGGATCACAGTGTCATAGAGACGAGGGGGTGGGCTCATTTTACTCAGACAACCAATCAGTCTCTCTGGATCATTGTGAAGCTATCAAGCCACGCCCTAGCAACCATTAAGAGCACCTTAGCAACAAGTCCCATAGACTTCTATTGAAAAAGATCAAAGGGATATCTCCGGATAGAAGTGTCATAGAAACACAAGGGTGGTCTCGTTTGACTCGGGACAGCAAACAGCCAATCATGCATCACTTCAACACTTCCTAGCCCCTCCCTAGCAACCATTGTCGAGCACCTTAACAACCAAAATCCATAGAGGGATATCTTCCATTCTGAATGTCACAGAGGCATGGGAGTTGGTTTATATCATTCATACTGACAAGCAGCCTTTGGAGATTCATGATTGGCAGCTGCCAAGCCACTCCCTAGCAACTACACAGAGTACCCTAGCAACCGTTTAGCAGTAACTATATCTCTGCACCAGAAAATCAGAGAGACTTCTGGGTTGATTTATTTCAATCAGGATGGCAAGGAGACTTGATAAGTATCACTATGTTAACTGCCTAGCAACCACATGGGGTTACCCTAGCAACCGAGTAACAAATCACATATCTCTGCATCAGAAAAACGTAGAGACTTCCGGGTTGACTTATTTCAATCAGGATGGCAAGGACACTTCATTAGTATCACTATGGTAACTGCCTAGCAACCAGATGGGCTTACCCTAGCAACCGAGTAACAAATCACATATCTCTGCATCACAAAAACATAGAGACTTCCGGGTTGACTTATTTCAATCAGGATGGCAAGGAGACTTGATAAGTATCACTATGTTAACTGCCTAGCAACCAGATGGGGTTACCCTAGCAACCGAGTAACAAATCACATATCTCTGCATCAGAAAAACGTAGAGACTTCCGGGTTGACTTATTTCAATCAGGATGGCAAGGACACTTCATTAGTATCACTATGGTAACTGCCTAGCAACCACATGAGCTTACCCTAGCAACCGAGTAACAAATCACATATCTCTGCATCAGAAAAACGTAGAGACTTCCGGGTTGACTTATTTCAATCAGGATGGCAAGGACACTTGATTAGTATCACTATGATTACTGCCTAGCAACCAGATGGGGTTACCCTAGCAACCGAGTAACAAATCACATATCTCTGCACCAGAAAATAGTACTGACTTCCGGGTTGATTTATTTCACTCAGGATGGCAAGGACACTTCATTACTATCACTATGGTAACTGCCTAGCAACCAGATGGGGTTACCCTAGCAACCGAGAAACAAATCACATATCTCGGCACCAGAAAAGAGTACAGACTTCCAGGTTGATTTATTTCAACCAGGATGGCAAGGACACTTCATTAGTATCAATATGGTAACTGCCTAGCAACCACATGGGGTTACCCTAGCAACCGAGTAACAAATCACATATCTCTGCATCAGAAAAACGTAGATACTTCTGGGTTGACTTATTTCAATCAGGATGGCAAGGACACTTGATTACTATCACTATGGTAACTGCCTAGCAACCAGATGGGGTTACCCTAGCAACCGAGTAACAAATCACATATCTCTGCACCAGAAAATAGTACTGACTTCCGGGTTGATTTATTTCACTCAGGATCGCAAGGACACTTGATTACTATCACTATGGTAACTGCCTAGCAACCAGATGGGGTTACCCTAGCAACCGAGAAACAAATCACATATCTCGGCACCAGAAAAGAGTACAGACTTCCGGGTTGATTTATTTCACTCAGGATCGCAAGGACACTTGATTACTATCACTATGGTAACTGCCTAGCAACCAGATGGGGTTACCCTAGCAACCGAGAAACAAATCACATATCTCGGCACCAGAAAAGAGTACAGACTTCCGGGTTGATTTATTTCAACCAGGATGGCAAGGACACTTCATTAGTATCAATATGGTAACTGCCTAGCAACCAGATGGGGTTACCCTAGCAACCGAGTAACAAATCACATATCTCTGCACCAGAAAACACTACAGACTTCCGGGTTGACTTATTTCACTCAGGATGGAAAGGAGCCATGTATTGTATTACCTTGGTAACTGCATAGCAACCACATGGGCTTACCCTAGCAACCGAGTAAAAAATCACATATTTCTGCACCAGAAAATCGTACAGACTTCTGGGCTGATTTATTTATGACCATAATTTTTTTTCTTTTCAAGTTACAACATGCTGTTTGACGAGTTTTGCCACGGCAAGCACCACTCACATTTTCTTCAGGAAATGTACCTATCTAGTTTATTTTTATTTTTTATATCTCTTAACAAAACTTCGGCACCTAACTCGTCCCGCACCGTTTGGCGTAGACCCACGAATGAGGTGTCAAATCGAACGGCCTATTGAGGACACATGTGCTATGACTTTTATAAGCGATCGGGGGTACGGTATTTGCCCCAGGGGCAAAAAAGCGGCCGAAAAATCCCATAGACTTAACATTGAGACAAACTTTGACGCGTCACAGCTCCAAGCGAGGATTTCGTAGAAACGTGTGATTTGCCACATTTGAAGAGGCTGGCAGGCTCTGTAAGAGCATACCTCAATATGGAGCAATACGTAACT
>NC_068312.1:3210760-3274605 GCF_025860055.1 Xyrauchen texanus
TGCTGTGAAGCACTGGCTCTTTTCAGATAAGCTCCTCCATCACAAATATTCACGTTATTCAACAGACGCTGCCTCAGCAGCTCTCTATTTTTTATACTTTGCAGCATTTGCAGCTGCATTTTAACAGATGTGTTCTAACATTTCTTTCCAATTGCAGCTTCCATTTAAGGAGACATTTAATTCCCAGGCACTCCAATGCTTTATCTGGTTCTACTGCACAGGTTTTTCCACTCAGCTTAATTACTGCACTTCAGATGTCTCTCACCCTCTCATAGATCCAGAGAAAACTCCTCACGCAAGTCAGTCTGTTTAATATTGATTGCAAATCCACTTGTCCTGCATATCCGATGCAAGCCCAGAGCTGCAGCTCTTTTTATTCTCAGATGATTTTATGCTGTTGCTCACTTAATTGTTTCTAAAACTGTAATGCGCAGCTAGACCATTTCTCCTGCATTTCGGTATGCAGTGCAGAGCTGCAGATATTTATATTTTATTTCATTGCTCACATTAAATTGTTCCTAAAGCTGTATTCCCATGAAGTCTTCAATACTGTACAGCCGGTAGTGGATGGAGTTTCAGGCCTCTGCAATCAATCTTCTCAATTATCCGTTTATCAAATCCCTCATACCGCATCAACTTTGCTCCTCAACCGGCAATATTTCATGTTACAAGGTTGCTCGGTTCACACTGATCATTCTAGGTGATCGTGCACTCCGCCAACAAGGATTTTGGTTTACAAATTTTGTCTGTTTACCACAGTGTTTGCATGCCTGAGTTTTCTCCCCAACAGGAATCCGGATCGAATTTTCATGCATGCCATTATGCATATGTTCTTTTGTGTATAGTTTCTGATTACATTAAATTGAGATGATGCTCCTGCTGTTCTGCTGGTAGCTGCTATCGCACATCAAATCACAAAGTATTTCTTGAATTCATATGTCTACATTCACCTTTCTCCTAAAGGAGAAGTACTCTCCATTGTTCTTTGCCCTCTGACACCTAGTGGTAGACGTTGCTCATTACATTTCCATATTTCATTAACAGCACAAAGAAGATTACTGCTATAATTCAAGATTAATCAAGGTACAAATTCCTATATCTAGCTATGTTACATGTTTCACTTTATTAGATTCATTCTGGCATCATTACAGTTTAGAGAGTTGTATTTTATGTTTAATAAGCTATTGAAAATTTTATTAGTATAGTATTATGAAGCCTTCTAAACAATGGGACCTTCTAAACAATGGGGATCTATCACAAATGTGTGAAATTCAAGCTTTGTTTCTCAAGTTTCTACATACAGTTTATATTCAGCATACTGTATGATTGTCAAAATATAAGCATCCCATTAATGCTCTCTATATGAGTTTAACAACATTACCATTTTTTAAAGTTATCATTGCAATTTGGTCATTTTGCCCCATTCACCACATACATTATGTGCTCATGGTAATGGCAGTAACACATAGTAGCAGGTAAATAAGGTATTAGTATAACTTTATTGAGATAAGTACAGAGCTGCAGCTCTTTTATTGCCAGATAATTTAATTCTGTCACTCACATTATTTTTCCTAAATGTTCCATATTTCATATATTTGTGATAACTCCAATAGGTTCACATTCATGTGACTAATTTGTCTTTTCTACAGGAAACTCCTGCACTTTCTCTATAGGCATCTTTCCAAGAGATTTTAATTTGTTCACCTACCTAGCCCCGCAGGGCTACGCTATCATTCCCTCCAGCACTTGCCATCCAAATGCAGTGTGGACTCTCCTGTTCGAATGCATTGTGAGCTCTATGATTCGATCATGGGCTCTCCCATTCCAATCGCAGTGTGAGCTCTCCCATCTAGATGCTATGCGGGCTCACCCCTTTGAATTGCAGTGTGCGCCCTCCCATTCGAATGCAGTGTGAGCCCCCAGTTCGGATGTAGGGAGGGCTCTCCCCTTCCGAAGTGCCGCAGGATCTTTCATGTTCTTAATCAAAGGGATCTCCAATTTGGATCGCAGTGAGAGCTCTCACGTTTGAACGACTCAACTGGAGGCGCTGGATTTCATAACCTGGGGGCAGCGGAGCCCCTAATCCTTCCACGGATTCAAACCCTCTCTTTGGGGGAGGTGGGATCACAACATCTATTTTGTGGTTCCCTCTTCTCGTCATTGCGGGCGTGCTCATCTTGGGTGTTGTTTGGCCGTTTCCTCAAGAGGTAGAAGCTCTTGCCCCTTCTTGCCCATTGCTAGCCTCATGTGATATGATTCACGGTCTCCTTGTCATGGAGGTAGTGGAGGGAAGTGCTTCATCTTCATCGTCCGAGCTGATACTGCTGCAGCAGTGCCCCACAATATACTGTACTGACGCAGCAGTCCCTGCTCACGCTTGATACTGCTGCCGCAGTGTCCAACTCAAATGTAATTGTAGTCATCATGTTTTCTAACCTTTGCTTCCCTTACAGGTACATAAACATTTCTATTTTCTCCACAGGCGCTCTCAACTTCTAAGTTCTATACCTTTATTATCAAAGTGCATCTACAACAATGGAAGCTCCTTCACTCCTCCAGTCTGAGCTTGAATTTTCTTTCATGTGACTTTTCTACAGTAATGGCCATAATTGCACCATCCGCAGGGGTTTCACCAATATTGCTTCCAGCAAATGTCTACAATAATCATTTAAATTTCCTTTCACAGGACTGTAAGCAGGTTTCAAGTAGCACAAATCGGCTGTCCAGGTGCCACAACTGCAGCATCTCAGGCCGTGGGACTAAACCTCCCACAACACCACAAAGCAGTACAGTATTCTATAGGATCCATCAGGCAGTCTTCTCCATTAATCAACATCTTATGGAGTTTTGTGTTCCTTGCCACAGACGCCTTCAGCTTGCTCACTGGGGTTATTAATACATTTATTATTTAATTACTTATTTTTAAACACGATTAACAATCGTATTTTATCTAATTACACAATGATGATTCATTGACATTATAGACATTACAGTTTTATCTTCTGTTAATGCCTGATCTTTGAAACGATGTGTGTTGTGAAAGGCGCTATACAAATAAAATTGACTTGACCTGACTAACTAAACAACAGCTGCCATCATGTCAGCCTGTTACAATCAATGACCAAGCAAGGAAATGGTTGAAAATTTTAAATATCTTAGACTGATTTAAGATAATAGTTTTAATTAGGGCTGCCAAGACAATAAAACACTTAAACGAATTAATAGCATGACATATCAATTAATTAATCAAACTAATCGCATAGGCCTATGTCAATATTTGCTGAGAAAGGCACCTAAATAAAGATAATTCAATATAAATAATAGACAACAAAAATTGCATTTTATTATTTTGGCAGACAAGTAAATCAATTGATTAGACAATAAAAAAGTGACTTTAGAATTCAATATATTTTCAATTCACATGGAGAGAACATCAAACATGTCCTGATCTCAAAACATATATTTATGTTCCTTTTGTACTATTTTTAGCAATGCGAAACATCTTGTAAAAACAGGTTTCAAGCTTGAATTTATTAGATGGTAGTAAAATAGATACTTCTATCGTGGATTTACACAGTCTGGAGGCATGATTATTTTTATTGTGTTATTTTTTTAATTCATCACGCTAAAGTGTTAAATCAACAGCCCTGATTCAAATTTTTCAAAAAATCCAGACTTTATAAGAATGCAATGCAATGATTGCATCACTTAAGAAATCTGAACAGCGTTAAGGGGTGGTAACACTACACATTGTGCTCCCTTCACTCCCATTTAAATGCACTGGAACATTTTCCAGTGCATTTAAATGGGAGTGAAGGGAGCACAAAGGGAGACCGGAAACACAAGCATTCCAAGAAATGTAACACTTTGCTTGACTCTGTCTAGAAAGTTTAGAGTTAGATTTAGTGGTTAAAGGTGGGGTATGTGATTTTCTTTTTTGACCATTTTTTCAAAATAACTTGAAATCCTATTCCTAACCCACTTACTGGCTGTAAATTAGAAGCACTGAAATGAAAATTAAGCAAATTAAAATCATCTGTGGAACGGGCAGGACTCGAAAAATTCCAGCCGATCATTTTCAAGACCATCTAGAATCATTGGACAGAAAATGTGTCAATCAAACGGTCGTACCATGCCCCCCTCCCCCGACCACCCTGGCGCTGCGTGTCCCGTTAGTCATCAGCTGCTTTCAGATGGAGCGGCATTTACTACACAGAGCTGTAGTTCATCACTGACAAGCTGGGCAATTTACCCTTCATTATCACGGCCCAGCTTGTTAGTGAACTACGGCTCTGTGTAGTATACGCCGCTCCATCTGAAAGCAGCTGATGGCGATTTACTAATCAATGAATGCACTTTATGTTATGTGCTTTACTGACGAGATGCGCATAACAATCTCATCTGATAACGTTATATCGGTCAGCCCTATATTTAGCCATAAACTTCGGTGACAACCAGGACGCCCAATATATTTTTATATATTTTATATTTATACAATATATATTTACATTTCAAAAACATCAATTTTCTAACAATACTAATGATTTATGTGACTGTTGAATGTTAATAATAGCTGGTGCAACTTACCGCTGAATGTTGTGCCATGTTGACGGTTTTAGCAGGTAAATGGTGACGTCATGCAGAAACTCCAACCTATGCTAGCCTGGCTCGCTCTCGCGCATCTGAGTTTTCGCTCGTGCATGATTGCGCGTCCATGTTTTTCGAATGGGTGGAGTCAGGGCCAGTGTTGGAGGAGAGAAGGTAGGACCTTATGAGTTGTGTATTTTCAAAATCTGCCGGCCGTTTTGCAAATCACATACCCCACCTTTAAGGTTTGGGTTAAGTTTAAGGGTTGGGGTAGGAGGATGGTTTCTGTGGGACTCCAAATAAACACAATAAACACAATCAGGGATGGGCAGTATTTCAGATACATGCATTTGAAATACGTATTTGAAATTCTATTTTGTACTTTGTATTTTAAAGTAATTGAAAAAAAAATGTAATTTGTATCTAAATACATTTCATTTAGTTTTTTGTGTATTTTCAAAATACATAAAAAAACGTAGTGCCAGTCAACCTCTTTAGTAGGCTGCTGATTTTCTGTATCAACTAGTTCAGACATGCCCCCCAGTAGTAAATATAATATACGTTGTGACAAAAATGATTTATGGCCTATGATTTATGACCTAATTGTTGTACATTGTGACAAAAATGATTTATGACCTAATTGGAGTACATTTGACCCTTTCAAGAGCTCATCCAAAACGACAATGGCGTAAGAAAGTTGACAAGCCCCCTCCGTTGGGTGGAGTTTAACCCGGCTGTTAAAATTATTTTTATTTCACAGCATGTGTGTTTTTAAAGTATTATTTAAACATTAACAAAATGTCTTTAGCAAAACGTTGAAAATGTGTTTTAAACAAAATGTATCAAGTTGGCAAACACAACAAAGTCACTCTAAAATTTATAAAAAACGTTAAGAACATTCGCTAGGCAATAGCCTACAGTATTTTAGCAAACAGGTTTATTTTACTAAAACGCAATAATGTTTTTTATATAGATTTTTGACAGTATATCTTTAATACAAAAGTTTGTTACATTTTTTATTTTAACCATGAGATTCTAAAACAAAGACATGCAGCAAAACACACATGCAGCAAAACGTCTAGGTTACGTATGTAACCTCCATTCCCCGATGGAGGGAACGAGACGTTGTGTCAGAGAAGCGACACTAAGGGTCTCTCTTGAGCGCCGATATTCACCTCTGAACTATGAAAAAAGGCCAATGAGAGTTGGCAACCAGTATTTGCATGTCCCGCCCCAGACATACGGGTATTTAAGTGGCGCAAATATGGGAGTTCATTCAGGATTTTTCTGAGGAGCCGGAAATGGTCCGGCCACAACAGTGGCTCGGCTCAGCGACGTGGCAGGGGAGACACAACGTCTCGTTCCCTCCATCTGGGAACGGAGGTTACATACGTAACCTAGACATTCCCCTTCTGTCGCTCTCTCCACGTTGTGTCAGAGAAGCGACACTAGGGGTCCACTTAAATAGTGCCATGCGCTGAGCCGTGTACGTGAACTGCTGATCAGGCTGCATGTACCCTTCCCCAATGCCCCATTTAAGCCATCAGACTCCTTATCGTTACCCTGGAGGGGGGAACAAGGTGATGGCCGCCAACATGGGAACGGGCCAGCCTGGCAGGGCCTCTTTTCTCTCTATGTTTCTCGCATAGAGCAACTACGGCCGGGGCCCTTACACGCATTGAGGGAAGGGGGTCTTAGCCCTCATTCAGGGTGGAGAAGACCCTGCGGAGGCCACACCTACCCGGGAGGGGAGGTACATTTTAGTGGCAAATACATCAGATGGCCTATACTTAGGACCTATGTGGAAAAGTTGTAGGCAGCTGTAACTGCCTAAGGGAGACACGGGAGTCAGCTCGTGAGGGGACAGTACCGTGGCATTACACACAGGGGGAATCCGAACAGGAGGCCTAACCTGTGGAGCACCTATACCAGTACAGGGTAGCTTGCGGTACCCGCAGTGGTTTGGGTCGGCGAGTTCCTCCGCTGAACTGCAGACCCGCGAGGGCTAGGGAGGAGTCAACCAGGGCTCAAAAAATGGGATCTCCTGGGAACAGAGGCGCACTGTTTTCCCTTGGTTAGGGGGAAAGGGCGCTAGGCGCAAGCGGTTCACCCGGTCAGATCGTCAGCGTGCTACCGAGTTCTACGGGCTCGGACCTGAGAAAACACGGGACGATACTGACTCAACTCGGAGATAAAAGAATCTCGCAAAAGTGTTAGGTGTTGCCCAGCCCACTGCTCTACAGATGTCTGCTAAGGCAGTGCCCCTAGCCAGTGCCCACGAGGACGCAACACTCCTGGTGGAGTGAGCTCGGACCCGCAAGGGGGGGCACGGCCTGGGTGTGATAAGCCAGGGAAATGGCGTCGACAACACAATGGGCGAGTCTCTGCTTGGAGAAAGCAATCCCTTTCTGCTGTCCCCCAAAGCAGACGAAGAGCTGCTCAGAGCGTCTAGTGCTCTGTGTGCAGTCCAGATAGATTCGTAAGGCACGTACTGGACACAGCAGTGAAAGGCCTCCTCCCGGGGCAGCGCTTGCAGGTTCACTACCTGATCCCTGAAGGGTGTGGTAGGAACCTTGGGCACATAGCCCGGTCGTGGCCTTAAGATCACGAAAGTGTCTGCCGGACCGAACTCCAGGCAAGAGTCGCTAACAGAGAATGCTTGCAGGTCCCCGACCCTCTTGATGGAGGCGAGCGCGATCAGCAGGGCAGTCTTGAGAGAGAGGGCCCTGAGTCCAACTGAGTCTAGCGGCTCGAAGGGGGGTCTCTGGAGTCACGTGAGGACAACCGAGAGATCCCAGGAGGGGAAAAGGTTGGGCTGGGAGAGAGTCAAACTCCGGGTACCTTTTAGGAACCTGACAATTAAGTCGTGCTTACCAAGAAACTTGCCGTCTACCGTGTCGTGGTGGGCCGCGATAGCGGCGACATACACCTTGAGGGTGGAGGGGGACAGCCTCCTCTCCAGCCTCTCCTGTAGAAACACGAGCACTGACCTAACCGTGCACTTCTGTGGGTCTTCGGCTTGGGAAGAACACCAGTCTGCGAACAGAAGCCACTTTAGGGCGTAAAGATGCCTGGTCGAAGGGGCTCTGGCTTGGTTGATAGTGTCTATGACGGCCGGTGGTAGGCCGGCTAGATCTTCCACGTCCCATCCAGGGGCCAGACGTGGAGGTTCCAGAGGTCTGGGTGCGGATGCCAGAGCGTGCCCCGTCCCTGAGAAAGAAGATCCTTCCTCAGGGGAATTCGCCAGGGAGGGGCTGTCGTGTGGAGCGTGAGATCCGAGAACCACGTCCGGTTGGGCCAGTAGGGGGCCACCAGAGTGACTTGCTCCTCATCCTCCCTGACCTTGCACAGCACCAGTGCAAGAAGGCTCACTGGGGGAAAAGCGTACTTGCGCAGCCCCGTGGGCCAGCTGTGCGCCAGAGCATCTGTCCCAAGGGGAGCCTCTGTGAGGGCATTACAGAGCGGGCAGTGGGGGTTTCCTGGGAGGCAAACAGGTCTACCTGGGCCTTGATGAACCTGTCCCATATCAGCTGAACCGACTGGGGGTGGAGCCTCCACTCTCCGCCGGGCAAGCTTTGTCTTGATAGCGTGTCCGCTATCGCATTGAGGTTGCCGGGGATGTGAGTGGTGCGCAGTGACTTGAGTCGCTGCTAGCTCCAAAGGAGGAGACGACGGGTGAGCTGTGACATGTGGAGGGAGCGTTTTCCGCCTTGGCGGTTTATGTAGGCCACCACCGTGGTGCTGTCTGTTCTGACTAGGACGTGCTTGCCCCGAATTAACGGAAGAAACCTCTTTAGGGCAAGAAAAACAGCCAGCAGCTCTAGGCAGTTGATGTGCCAGCGCAGCGGGCCTCGGTTCCACCGGCCTGCGGCTGCGCGCCCGTTGCAAACGGCGCCCCAATCTAGTTTAGAAGCGTCGGTCGTAACCAGAACACGTCGGGACACCTGCTGCAAGGGCACCCCTGCCCTTAGGAAGCAGAGGTCTGTCCAGGGTTTGAAGGTTTGGCGGCAGGCAGTGGTAACTTTCACCTTGTGCGTGCCGCGGTGCCATGCTCGTCTCGGAACTCGAGTCTGGAGCCAGTGCTGAAGTGGTCTCATATGCATCAACCCCAGTGGCGCGGCCGCCGCGGAGGATGCCATATGCCCCAGGAGCTGTTGGAAATGTTTTAGAGGGACCACGGCGCCTGGCTTGAAGGAAGCGAGGCATTTCAGCACTGACTGAGCACGCTCGTTGGAGAGACGTGCTGTCATTGAGACTGAGTCTAACTCCAAACCGAGAAAAGAGATGTTCTGGACCGGGGTGAGCTTGCTCTTCTCCCAGTTGACCTGAAACCCTAAACGGCCGAGGTGCTTGAGCACCTGGTCTCTGTGTGCGCATAGTAATTCCTGCGAGGAGGCAAGAATGAGCCAATCGTCGAGGTAATTGAGTATGCGTTTGCCGGCTCCTCGGAGCGGGGCAAGAGCCGCCTCTGCGACCTTCGTGAAGAAGCGAGGGGACAGAGACAGGCCGAAGGGGAGGACTTTGTACTGATACGCCTGGCCGTCGAACGCAAACTGTAGAAAGGGTCGATGTCGAGGGAGAATCGAGACGTGGAAGTACACGTCCTTCAGGTCCATCGCTGCGAACCAATCTAGATGCCGGACGCCAGATAGAATTTGTTTCTGGGTGAGCATTTTGAACGGGAGTTTGGACAAGGTCCGATTGAAAACTCGCAAGTCTAAGATCGGTCGTAAGCCGCCGCCTTTCTTGGGTACAACGCAGTAAGGACTGTAGAAACCCTTCTTCGTTTCGGTTAGAGGGACAGGCTCTATCGCGTCCTTGATTAGAAGGGAGGCGATTTCTTCACGCAGGGACTGAACGTGTCTGTCGTGCACTGCGGAGAAACGAACGCCCACGAAGGGGGGCGGAGACCTGGCAAACTGAATTGCGTAACCGAGTCGAATGGTCCGGTGCAGCCATCGCGACGGGTTGGGCAGTGAAAGCCACGCCTCTAAGCTCCGTGCAAGGGTTACCAAGGGGACGGGTTTTTTGGACGTACCCGGCGGGGCTTCGCAGCGGTGCGGAACAGGTAACGTGGCGTCGGGGGCAACGTGGCCTCCCGAGGCTCTGGTGCTGAGAGCAAACTCAAAGCACTTACCTTGCTCCGCGCACCCGGTGTGGGGCGGGTTCGTGACTGAGGAGGAGGTCCGACGCTGGTGTCCTCTGGACTCGTCTGAACCGGCCAGCCGGGGAACAGTCGTGGGGCTGAGGGCGGGAGCACCGCATCCAGGAAGCCGGGAATGTTGAGGCCTGAAAGCAGAGTGCCGTGAGAACGGCATTTGCGGGCCATGTGACCCAGAGGTATAGGAAATAGCTCTTTTATTGAGAATTTGGGTACCGCAGCCCCTGTTGAGGGGTGCGGCAAATGAAAAAACAAAGGATTCTCCTCCCGGCCCTCCACCGGGGGACGGAGCGGTCTTACCACCTCCGGAGCTAACTTCTTGCGCTCTGGGTCCACTGTCTCAGGAGCGCCTGGGAGCCTTCCGGGTCCTCGATGGGGTCCGTGAGACAGGGGGTGTACACTTCCCGCGGTTTGCTCGACGCCGGGGCTGAGAGCTGGGCCTGGGTTGAGGCGGAGCGGAAGGTCTTCTGGCCGCGGGTGGATGCCCTCAGCGAGCAGATGGGGCCTGGGCCGTGGCGGCAGGCTTGCGGCGAGGCATGATGTGAGAGATGGCCTCCATCTGCTTCTTCACCAGGGAGAACTGCTGGGCGAATCCTCCACGGTGTCGCCGAAGAGGCCGAAATGGGAGACAGGGGCGTTGAGAAAGCGAGTCTTGTCGGCTTCACGCATCTCAACCATGTCCAGCCATTGCTGACGTTCCTGGACCACCAGTGTGGCCATTGCCTGCCCGAGCGCCTGCGCTGTGACCTTCGTTGCTTTTAAGGGGAGGTCGGTCGCTGAGCGCAGTTCCTGCAGCGTGTCGGGATCAGGGCCACCCCTGTGCATGTTTCACAGTGCCTTGGCTTGGTGGACCTGCAGGAGAGCCATGGCATGCAGGGCGGAAGCGGCGCATCCGGTAGCGCTGTAGGCCTTCGCGGTGAGTGAGGATGTTGCTCTACAGGACCGGGAAGGGAGTACAGGGCGACCCCGCCAGGTGGTAGTGCTTCCGGGGCATAGGTGGAGTGCAACAGCCCTATCCACCTGGGGAATCGCCGTGTATCCATTGCGCGTTCCGCCGTCGAGGGTGGCGAGGGCGGATGAGCAGGTGGCGGTGTGACGAGTGGAGAGGGGTGCTCTCCATGAAGACGTCAGCTCATCATGCACCTTCGGGAAGAATGGAACCGGGGGGGGCGAGGCTGTAAGCGGCACCCAGCACCCAAGAACCAGTCGTCTAGCCGTGATGGCTGTGGGGAGGATGGAGGGTTCCAGTCCAAGCCCACGCTGTTGGCTGCCCGGGAAAGCATATCGGACATCTGTGCGTCGGCCTCTTCCTGGGCGTGCAAGCCCGAAGGTGGCAGCCCAGAGAAGTACTCGGCATCAGATCCCACGCCCTCCAATGTCGCGGCAAACTCATCTGCTTCCAACACAAGAGGGTAGGCAGACTGGCTGTGAGGCGAGTCGCGGTCACCTCGAGCGGGGACGGGAGTCAACGAGCGTGTCGTGGCGCGGGTGGTCCGAGGGGGAGTACCCAGCGGAGCTGCACCTGCTGCCATCCCCGAATCGCCTCCATCGCCAGCCGCATCGTCCTCAATCCCGTGGCAATCCTTACGGTTGTAAGCAAGCCGCGACTGCAACGTTTGCATGGTCATGTTCTCGCAATGAGGTCCTCTGAAGTTTCGCTGACCTCCTCAGGCCCAAGAGACTCAAGGAGCTGCTTGGTCACCCAGCTCACCTTGGTGGACGTCCGTGGTGTCGACCTCCTCTTGAGAATGTGATAGCGGTGGGTTACCTTCCTCAGAGCCTCTGTAAGGGTGTCGACCTGTTTGTTGAGGTCGTCGACTTGGGATCTGAGATGAACCTTCTCCTCCCTGCAGCTTTCGAGAGCACACAGATTCTCCTCCTCCTTCTCCTCACGGTGGCTTCTTCCAGTGTGCCGATACCTTCAAATTCAACTTCTTATTCCTGCAGGTCCAAGGTCGAAATCATCGCCACAGCTGGATTAGACGCCCTCATTCATGATTTTTCTTCTTTTGCACCACTTAAAGGCTTCCTACTGCTTTGTGTCTTTCCCGCATCCTACAATAGGGCAACGTCCATCACGGACGTTGATCCTTCCTGACACCAAGGCAAGCAGACACTTCCTTTCCTCTTTATTGTGGATGCTGTGAGATAACCTCAAGTGCTGGCTTAGCTGGGAGTAAGCACGGTGGCAAAGAGGGCACAAGTCCAACAGCATCTTCTCGGAATCACAGCAGAATAATGATGGGCAATGGGATCGCAGCCTTTTTATAGGCATATGGAACTCAAAATACATGTCGACAACCACTTATTAAATTGTAATAGCCTTGAATTTGGAGTATCATTGCAATAGACTTGAACATGGAGTAGGGGTGAGGGGCTCCAAATTCAAATCTATACATGCAATTGATGTTGGAGTGGGGGAAAACAGTATGCTTTATTATGTTCATTTATGAAATAGTACACAACTCAGCACTAAGTCCATAGACAATACATTTTAAACACTTACTGTAACATTTACATTCAATTTGCACTCAGAGTACACAATACAACAGATTTATGCCACTTACAACTCATAAATATGCATACTTAGCTTAAAAAATGACTTCCCATGAACCATGCATTTGGCACCATTCAAACAAATTGGAAGTGGGCACTTCCTGTATGATTCAGTGAAAAAAGCCTTGAATCATATGCCAGCAACTTCAGCCGTTGAGTACACCTTCCTGGGGCCTTCAGGTACAACATATAATAAATGCATGTCCCTCAGTGTTAAGCAAGTACTTTAAAACAAATCAAGAAAAACATTCCTGAAAAATTATTGTCACATTACACTCACAGATAAGCCAATTAAGCACTTAACAAAGTCATTCAGACTTGAACCTTTTCTAGATGGGCCCCTGAGAAGCAACAGATTTCAATTTGGAGCCATTTGGACCTTTCCATGTCATGTCCCGCAGTGAAAATAAATGGTAGAAATTGTAAGTGGGATTGCTCTTCCTGAGGTCTTACAGACCCCAAATTTCTCACGGTGACACGTCAAGGGCCCCTTATCAATATATTAAGAGGACTAAGGCCTAGGATGCAAAAAAGTATTTTTCATTATTTTCAACAGATCTCTGAGAGACAGGCTGCATTTTAGGCCTGTGTGCAACAGTACATTCATCAGAGGCTTTAATACTTAGCAAGCCCCCTGGGCCTCCAAACTCTAGGACCTGACTCAGGGGCCCCTGACGACCCCCTTTTCTAGACGTCCCACTTGCCCATTGAAGCAATTCCACAACAGTTTCATGGACGGCCTTAAAATTGGTGCTAAGACCTGGGGGCTTTGAACGCTTCATCGTAGGGCCCTCAGAAACGACCCATTAAAAGTCTGTGTTCCTCTGTGTATGGGAAGTACTTTAACCCTCTGGGGTCGGAGCGTATTTTGTGCCCTGGAGAAGTTTTGACATGCCTTGACATTTGTGCTTTTTTCAGTTGCTTAAAAACATATTAATGGCTAAAGTCTGATAACACTGTATTCAGCACAAATTTGGCTACAATAATATGTGAGCAACATGTGTGTACAGGTTTGAATTTTTGAGAAAGTAACGTTTATGCATGTTTTTTTAATTTTAGTGTTGAAAGGTAATATGCGAGGAGGCGTGAATGATCATGAATATGGAGGTCATTTACACCTGAGAGACAAAGACCCTCCCCTGGGCCTATCAATGAGGGATAGAGAATGAATGTGATGAGACTTAATGATCAAAATCAAGTTTTAAGTTAAAAGAAGAAATCTGACTATACATTTTCTTTACATAAAGACTTTACTTAATTTTAGACCTACACTACCATTTAAAAGAAGTCTCTTCTGCTCACCAAGACTGGATTTATTTGATCCAAAATACAGAAACGACATTGATATTCTGAACTCTTTTTATAATTTAAAAGAACCGTTTTCTATTTAAATATACTGTAAAAGGCAATTTGTGATCAAAGCAGAAATGTATATAATAAATAGATAAAATATAATCTAAACATTAATATTCTTTTTATATCCTATCATATTACATACCATATTTATATTATACAGCATACAATTTAAATACCTGCTTTAGCCTAAACAGCATTTAAATGTAACTAAAACTTGCTTATTAGGAGTCATATTTCAAATGTCAATACTCTGAATCCTGGCTGGCAAGTCTGGAAACAGTCCCACTAGTAAATACATACATGTTTATATAAAATAGCATGTCAGCTAATGAAAACGAATTCACTTACTCGTCCAAAATTGTATCCTCGGCTGGATCAAGTCTCTCTTCAAAATACAAATGTTCATCGGAGTCCCGCTCTTCTTCTGAGGAAAATGTTTACTCTTCCTTAATATCCAAGAGATTCCTCGAATGTGTATCGTTACAAACATGCAGAAAAGTAGAGTTGTGTTGTGTTTACATCAAACCTCTGAACACTGTCGGGGGCATGTACATTTGCATTGATCATCTCAGCACATTAGCGTATGAATGGCGCGCTCTGCTGGTGGGTGAAATCACATTACAGATAATGAGATGGACCGGTAAAAACTGTACATCGCTTTGTTTCAAACAGATTGCATTGCAGGAGAATATTTGTTTTAAATTTGAATTGTTTTATTTAAAAGTAGACATTTTAAGCTTTCTTTAGACATACGCGTTTCTGAAATATGCTCATGAACACAGAGACTGCTGAAAGCTCACCCTTTTTATTTTCTTTATTTTACAAAAGCACAAGATTTTGTTGTTATTGTGAGTGTACACAAATAAAAGTAGACCCTTTATAGTCTCTAATGATGTCTTACACTTATCTGTATACCCAAAAATGACGGAGTATTTTTAATTGTTTCTACTGTAACGACAAAAATATCCAGCAGGACGTGCATCCGTCGACCCCAGAGGGTTAAAAGAAATCAAGAAAAATATTCCAGAAAAATTACTTGGGGAAAAAAAGGTCAAAAGATCACGAAACTCTCCACGTTGTCTAAGAACACTCTGACGATACACATATGTCAATTTCGAGTCGTTCGGACGTTTCGGAGCCCCGTCCACCAACCCATTGTAGAAAATGAATGATACAAATTGCACATGGACTTTTTCTAGAAAGCTCCTATAGCCCACAAATTTCACACAGTGGTAGCCTGATGTCCCTCGAAAGACATACTGAGAGCACGAAGCTCTAGAAAAAGGAATTGGTGCAAGATTCTCTCACAAACGCCTCTTGCACTGATATCTTGACAGAGCCTCATGAATCATTAGAGATTCTTTAGAAAATCCTTTTGCTCGAGTTTCTGGAATTTCAAGATCCTTCAACCTTTTGATCCCTGTTAGACAGATGTCCCACTTGTCCTTTGAACCATTGCATTTTTCACAACAGTTTCATGAACAACGTCCCCAAATGGGCCAAATTAATGGAAAAAAGGTCAAAAGGTCACGAAACTCTCCACGCTGTCTAAGGACACCCTGACGACATGCATATGTCGTTTTTTAGTCATTCGGACCTTTCGGAGCCCCACCCATCAACCCGTTGTAGAAAATGAATTAAATAAATTGCAGATGGACTTTTTCTAGAAAGCTCCTCTGGGCCCCAAATTTCACATGTTGGTTGTCCAGGGCCCCTAGTGTGTCATAATAAAAGCACAAGCCTCTAGAATGAAAATATTTTTTTTGCTTTAATGCAAGAATCAACCTCACAGGCCTCTTGCTCTCAAAGCCAGAGAGAGCCTCTTGCAAGAGCTGAAAGAGTGCATTCAGAAACTTTCTAGAGCCTCCAAATTTTAGGCCATGATTTGGGGGCCCCTGGGGCTCCAGAATCCCAAATATCGAGGTTCTGCTACCTTTTTACCCCTTTTTACAAGAAATCCCACTTGCCCATTAAAGCAATGCAATTCCACAGCGGTTGCGTGGACAGGGTTACATTTAGTGCTACGACCTGGGGGCTTCGAATGCTTCATCGTTGGGCCCTCAGAAACAGTGTATTAAAAAGCTGTGTCCCTCATGGATTGGGAAGTACTTTAAAAAAAATCAAGAAAAATATTATAGAAAAGTTATTGTTACATTACACTCACAGGTCAGCCCATTAAGCACTTAACTAAGTCATTGGGACTTGAAACTTTGCACACTGACTAGAGTGTGAGAAGCTATAAAATTTTGAAGATTTAAATTTTGAGTCGTTTGGACCTTTCGGAGTTGTGACTATGGACCCGCTGTGAAAATGAATGGTAGAAATCATAAGTGGGATGTGCTCTAACTTTGCTCCCTGAGCGCCAACGGACTCCAAATTTCCTTATCGACATACTAATAGGACTAAGGCCTAGGATGCAAAAAAGTATTTTTCATTATTTTCAACAGATCTCTCTGCCTGTTATAGGAATCAATAAGACAGGCTGCATTTTAGGCCTGTGTGCAACAGTATATTCATCAGAGGCTTTAATACTTAGCAAGCCCCCAGGGCCTCCAAAATTTAGGACCTGACTCAGGGGCCCCTGAGAAGCTATAGTTGTCCTTTGGATGTGCTCTAACTTTGCTCCCTGAGCCGAAATTTTGCTCGGTTGCACATCTGGTGCCTCTCTATCACATACTAAGAGGGCAGACTTCTGCTGTGATGATTTTTTTTTAACCTTAAAAATATGCCTTTTTAAGGGTGTGGGCGGTCACAGCGGCCACCAAACATGTGGCCCGTAAATTCACAGAGCGTAAATTACTATTTGGGAAAAATAGTTGGTTAGGGGGCATATAGCGGGTCTGTGGGACTCTGGGGGCGTGGCACGAGTGGTCAGGGGGTCTCAGGGTTCATTTGGGAAAAACAGTTGATTAGGGGGCAGATAGTGGGCATTATAGGAAAAGACTCAGAGCTGTTAGCCAAGGGAGGTTGCACAAAGTATTGGATAAAAGGGTGCCAATAATAGTGCCACACATATCTTTGACAAAAAAAAATATATATATATATATTTTTTTTATATATATATAAAACTGTTGTGTTTGCAATTGTTTGATATCCATTAGAGGAATTTTTTTTGTGAATATTTTTAATGAAAGTTCAAAAGTTGAAACAATAAAAGACATTTTTCACAGCTTTCTTTGCTCATATTTACCAATGGTGACAATATTTATGGCCACAACTGTAAAAACAGCAGAAGTTTCCAATTAACACAATGCTCCCGAGTTCACATCCAATGCCGTATGATATATATAGATCAATAATTGAAAATGTGATGCTACCTTAGATTTACATTTACATTTGTTCATTTGGCAGACACTTTTATCCAAAGTGACTTACAAAAGAGGAAAACATAAGCGAATCATCTTAACGAGACAGTGGTAAGAAAAGTGCCATACTACAAAGTTTCACTATCATCAGAATAGTATACAAAACAGATTTAAATGCAACAAGAATTGTAAATAATTAATGTAATTTTATTTTTTTGTGACTGGTTAAGTGCTTTTGGAAAATATGTGTTTTTAGCCGTTTTTTGAAGATAGAGAGTGAGTCAGCTTCACGGAGTGAGTTGGGAAGGTCATTCCACCAACGTGGTATGATGAGACTGAAAGTCCGGGAAAGTGTTTTGGTGCCTCTTTTTTTTGGTACGACAAGGCGACGTTCCTTAGCCGACCGCAGGCTTCTGGTGGGAACGTAGCTCTGCATAAATGTTTTTAGATATGCTGGAGCAGACCCAGTGACTGTTTTGTATGCCAGCATCAGGGCCTTGAATTTAGATAACATTTATTTATTATCCTGGGGGACGGTCTCTGGTTACAAAGCAAACGAATTATAGCAAAATGCATCAATGCATTGTTAGATTTTTGTAGAGGTGCATGTCAGCCTCTAGCCTACGGCCTAGGTTTGACACAGAGGCATATATCGGCTTCAACTTCTTTGTATAGAAGGTCAGATTTCTGTGTTTCCATTGAAGCACACCGGATGCTCTTTGGCATATTGTCAAATAATGAAGGAATGACATGGATAACCAGGTTTTGTTAATGATTTTCTTTTTACTGTCAATTATATTTAGATTTTTTCATTGCACACCACAGTATTTTAATTTACTTTATTATACTGCATCTTAGGCCACATCCACACTAACCTAATAGTTTTCAAAATGCTCAATTTTTGATGCATTTTCAAACAAAAATATGTTAGTGTGGCTTTATTCTCAAATATTATGGCATAAATCAGAATAGGAAGCTTATGTAAGAATGTGACTGTATGTACAATGGTGGTCAAAATAATGGTTCAGAATAATGTACAAATTTAGCTATTTCTGAAGGAAATTGGTACTTTAATTCACCAAAGTTGCATTCAACTGATCACAAAGGATAGTCTGGACATTACTGATGTAAAAAACAGCACCATTGCTTTGAGGATTGAAGGCTATACAATGCTTGAAATTGCCAAAAACTGAAGATTTCATACAAAGGTGTATACTACAGCCTTCAAAGTCAAAGGACAATGGGCTCTAACAAGGACAGAAATAGATTGTGGAAGGCCAGATGTACAAATAAACAAGAGGATAAGTACATCAGAGTCTTTAGTTTGAGAAATAGACACCTCACATGTCCTCAGCTGACAACTTCTTTGAATTCTACCAGTTTCATGTACAACACTAAAGAGAAGATGCCTTATAGGAAGAATTGCAAAGAAAAAGCCACTTTTGAAACAGAAAAACAAAAAGGAAAGGTTAGAGTGGGCAAAGAAACACAGTCATTTGACAACAGATAATAGGAAAAGAGTGTCATGGATCTTAATCCCATTGAGCTTTTGTGGGATCAGCTAGACTGTAAGGTGTGTGAGAAGTGCCCGACGATACAGCCACATCTATGGCAAGTGCGACAGGAAGTATGGGGTGAAATGTCACCTGAGTATCTGGACAAAGTGACAGCTAGAATGCCAAGTATCAGCAAAGCTGTCATTGCTGCACGTGGAGGATTTTTTGATACGAACACTTTGAGGTAGTTTAAGAAAATTTCTTTCAAACTGCAATAGTAATTTTTCACGTTATGAATGTCCTGATTATACATTATGATCATTTGAATGCCACTTTGGTGAATAAAATTATCAATTTATTTCCATAAGAGCAAAATTTGTATATTATTCCAAACTTTTGGCTGCTGGTGTATACATTTTGTAAAGTCTTTGAATGATATGGACAATTTTCCACTTTGTGGGTTACAGACAGAGTAAACTATAAAGATTGTTCCTTTTTTTGTCAAAGTCAATGAGTGACAAAAGCATATGGGTAAAGTGGTCAGGGACAGGGACAGGTCAACTGTCCAGGCAACACAGCAGAATCAACAAATAAAGTCAACAAATGTAACACAAGAATTGTAAACAAAGGAAACAAGCAGAAGGCACTGCAAACAAACTGTACTTGGTAACCTTGTTTTAAAATGATGTGACTCTATATACATTTTTTTATATAAACTTAACTTTGTAAACTTGTTTTAAAATGTGACTATTAATAAAACTAAAACGATGTTGTCAGGTGAACCAGGTATTGATTTAATTATGGCCACAGATTGACCTGTATGAAATGTAATATGGTGACATTTGTCTATTATTTCATGAATATAGGGGAGACTGGGGTTAGTTGTCACACTATTTACTCCTGTAAGTATTTCTTAGGGTAGGTTTATTTAATCTAGGTTTTACAGGTCAATTAATGTAAACACGCATACCTTAAAGTTTTTTGAGCTATTAAACATTTTCACTGGTATTGGCCAAGAAAAAAGGATACAGTTAATTTGACACACGTTGAGCTATTGTGACAACATGCCCTAAGAGTGTATTTGAATAGATGTGACATATAAAGGCACAGCACATCTGATAGTATTTACATTAATATAGTCCTAAATCTAACCCTAACCAAGACCAAATAATTATTTCACTTACTTGCAAATGTATAACTGGAGATCAAAAGGGATGTGACATCAAAGAAGAGCAAAGAATGTTTTACAGCATTAACATTCACTGCATGGTGGCACTTGTTCAGAATTAGGCACATTGGGTCCGAATATAGGTGGAAAAACATTCTGAACTAGCACAGTTTTGTGTGATCATGTTGTTGCATTAAAGTCAAATAATTTGTATTTGTATAGCACTTATCACAACACAAATTATTTCAAAGCAACTTTACAGAAAATTATGCTGTAACAGAAAATGAAACTGTAATGTCTGTAATGTCTTAAAGAGCCCAAATTATGCTAATTTACTTGTTCATGATTTTATTTTGGGGGTCTACTAGAATAGGTTTTACATAGTTTAATGTTCAAAAAAACATATGATTTTTCTCATACTGTACATCTCTTTTCAGCCTCTGCTCAAACACTCCTGTATGCTCCTGTCTCTTTAAAGCCCCCCCTATCTGAAAAGCCTAGTCTGCTCTGATTGTGATTGGTCAACCGTGTGTCGGAAATGTAAGGACCCTTACCATAACAGAGATTCAGGCTTCCTTAACAGCTGTTAACACTATTGTCCGATAATGAAAGTTTGGAAGAATAAGCTGATCGACCTGAACCATCTTCACAAGCACGACTTGAGCAGGACATTTCACAGTGGTGCGTTTTACATTTGTAGCTTTCTTACAAGTACACTGTTGATTATAGTGAACCTAACAAAGCTTCAAGTAAAAGACATGTAGTGCATCTAAGTTAGTCATCTTTTGCTAGAATGGGTGTAGCCAAACTTTTTTTGCCAGAGCTATGAATGGAGAACAGAGGCTTATTCATGGTTGGACATTACCGGGTGTATTAGATAGTTAGTGAGCAAGTTAGATGTGGACTAAAGTGGATAGCTGCCATAGCATTACAGCTTGTAATTATATATGGCTCTTGAGATCAACCATTTTGTTACACAATTTTAGGTAAAACCAGCCCACAGCTGAATAGTAAACCCTTACCAAAAACAATAACATTACATAGCAGGTTAGCTGAGCACTTCCATGGATTGCAGACGTAAAAGGATCGTTTGTAAAAATTAATCCATTTCCACACTTGAGCACTATTCATGATAGTATGAACGACAAACAATCTGCATAATTCTACACAACTGTAGATAAAAGTGGGCCCAGAGCTGATTAGCAAGATGGTTAGAGAGACTAGAAGGTGCACCGTGGGTGTACACCGTAGTTACAACACAAAACTCTGAATTTGAACTTTCTGTAGCAGATAAATCCACAAATAATGAAGCATACTTACAGTTTGTGATCCTGAAGCACTAGATTGTCCCAACAATGTGGGAACTGCACCATCTTTCAGGAGTAACCATCTTGAAAATCTGGCATTGGTTGTGGTTGTACTGCTGAGGAATTGTGGTAAAAAATTAACTTTAACTGCCTATTCTTTTATTTGTCTGCCTTTGCAAGTCCAAACAAAGAGGTTTTGCTTTCACAGTAAATAAAACAGCGTATTCTCGACATGGCGACAACACAAACACAACTCATCCTGGCCTCGGGTTATACCTTTGTTTGAGGGCAGGCCAAAATAGCTTTGCAGACATTTTACATGCACAAACAGCTTTTAATATAAACACAAAATGAAAGGTAAAATCCCCAAAATCCTAATAATAGGGCCTCTTTAAAGTCTTCATTGTGTGGTTTGATAAATAAAAGTGATTGTAGATTATGTCTTACGTCCATTAGGGTTTGGACGCAACAAGGTGAAGGGAACGACTCCCACACAACCGTCAGACCAAACACCAGAGAAAGAGTATTCGTAATTTAAACAATATTTTTTATTGATGTAAAAAATTAATATTAAAGAAAATCAGCATGAAAGAGACTTCAGAGTGACCCCTGGCCTAAAATAATTAACACAATTATCTAGAAAATAAATAAATAACCTAAATGTATGAAAAATATGTAGCATGGCCACATAAGGGGAATTTTTTAAATAAGGTTAATGACAAAAAAATAATTATGTTTAGTCATTATATGCAATTAGTTTTATTGCTTTCCCCTGTATGCTGTATTTGCCTTAGCTGTTGTGGATTTGACCCCGATTTCTGTTCGCGCGATAACTTCTCGTGACTTTGCGTCACGTGATGACCTGTCATGTAAACAAGAGGAGACTTTGAGTTTCCATATAATGAACCGGTATGCCGGTCTTCGAGTGCGCATACTCTCATTCACAAACTTTCCTATTCATTGATGGATTATTGCTGACTGACTTGGAAGCGCGGGGTCGCCGTTCCTCAGAGGAGTATTTTTCGTTTGGCTCGCAGCCTGGATTACTTTTATCGGAGGACTAAAGCCAGTTCTCTTCATTTGATCTTGCTCACGGACTACACAGTTACCGGTGAGGCTGATCTGATCTCTGCCATTAACTCTGTGCACGCTGGATGATACTTTTTCACACACACACATACACATCACTTGCGTGCGATTGCCTTGTAATATTGTAAATGTTCTTTGGTTTTGTAAATACACTTGGGTTGATTGTTTATTCATCAGTATTGAGTACTACTTTTTTATACTCTGTAGTTTAAATAGAAACGGAACTTTTGTTCCCATTATTTTGTTAATACTCAACTTTTTAATATTGTGGAGTGTTACAAATATAAATAAAAATCCTACCTTTACAAAAACAGGGGCAAACAATATTCAAACAAAAAGGGAATGCCAACCCTACACCTGTCTGCTATAAAAACAGAAACTAATTGTGGTTTCAAGTGTTGCACAAGCTGCACATGAATTGCATTTAAACAAAACATGCACAAAGTCCCCAAGATATGCGCAGTCGGATCAGAGCTTTCCTTTCTGCAAGAAAGGTTGGAAGGACAGCTGTCCTCCTCAACCTTGAAGGTGTATGTAGCCGCTATATCGGCACATCACGATGCAGTAGACGTTAAGAATTTGGGGAAGCACGACTTGATTGTCAGGTTCCTGAGAGGCGAGAGGAGGGTAAACCCCCCCAGACAACACCTCTTTCCCCCGTGGGACCTCTCTGTTGTCCTTTGGGGCCTACGGGGAGCTCCATTTGAGTCCCTAGAGTCAGCTGATTTAAAGGCGCTCTCCTTGAAGACTGCTCTCCTGACGGCGTTCACCTCCATCAAGAGGGCATTCTCTGTCAGCGAACCCTGCCTGGAGATCGGTCCGGGTTACTCTCATGTCATCCTGAGACCCCGACCAGGCTATGTGCCTAAGGTTCCCATAACGTACAGGAATCAGGTTGCGAACCTGCAAGCACTGCCCCGGGAGGAGGCAGACCCAGCCTTTGCATTGCTGTGTCCCGGTGCACACTTTGCACATCTACTTGGATCGCACGCAGAGTTTTAGAAGCTCCGAGCAACTCTTTGTCTGCTTTGGTGGACAGAAGAAAAGAAGGGCTGTCTCTAAACAGAGGATCGCTTACTGCGTCATTGACGCCATGGCTATGGCATATCACACCCACGACATGCCGCCCCCTGCTGGGCTGATCACCCATTCTACCAGGGGTGTAGCGGCCTCCTGGGCTCTGACCAACGGCGCCTCATTAGCAGACATCCGCAGAGCAGTGGGCTGGGCAACACCTAACACTATAGTGAGGTTTTACAACCTTTGGGTTGAGCCGGTTTCATCTTGTGTGTTGACAGGTTCAAACAGGTAAGTCTCGGGACAGCTGACCGGATGTACTGCTTGTATATAGCGCCTTTCCCCTCCCTTGAGGCAAAGACATGCGATCCTTCTCCGAGTCGCGTTCACAAAAGTGTGGACCCTGGATGTCCTTCCTCCTTTGCCCTGTGACTGGAGAAACTCACCGCCGGCCCACTACATGTGTCAATTAGGCCCTGTATTGGGGTAGGTGCTCCACATGTGTTGGTTATCCCATTGATAACCCTGTGTGAAGTTTTTTCCACAAAAGGGTTTCCCCGTTGGTAAACTGCGTTTTTCTTGGGAAGAGGCCTCTCTGTCCCCAGTCACCATGTTTGTAGTAACTCCTACCCTTTTGGGTAGGATCTACCATGGGACCCTTTCACATGACGTGTTTCCGACTGGACACGGTAAGACCATTTGACGTATTCCCATTCTAAAGAGTAGTTACGTGACAGCCTGGTGCGCTGGCTATGAGGCACACAGAGGTCTGCCCATCTGCCCCAGTCCACGTAACACAGTTCAGTAGTTGTGGCATTTTCCATAGGGAACCCTAGTGTCACTACATCGACAGAACGTCGAGTGACTGACAGAAGGGGAATGTCATGGTTACTAACGTAACCTCCGTTCCCTGATGAACGGAATGAGATGTTGGGTCCCTCCTGCCACAAAACTGAATTACCCGCTGAAATGGCCGGAACCTTGTATCGGCTCCTCAGTGCAAAACCTGAATGAGTGTTTGCATTCCAGCTCCTTATATACAGTATGTCTGGGGGAGTGGCATGCCAATTCCACGCGCCAATTTTCATTGGCCTTTTCTCAAAGATCAGAGATGTATTGATAATTTGCCTTTGATCAATACACGACAAAGGCAAACATGAGGGCTTAAATACACAGACATGGGTTAACAAGATAACAAGAAGACCAATGAATTGACAGAATTTATAAACAAGATTACAAGACTAATAAGCATAAGCCAATGAGAAGACAAGATTTATAAGAATAAAACACATGAAACATGAGGGTCACATGATTGGACAAATAAATCACATGACATTGACAGGAACAGGAAACAGTGAACTATGCCATGACAGGGGACATGAACTTCAAAATAAAGGTCAAAATGAAAGATACGAATAAAAACATAATAAAACATAACATAAATGTTACAAAAATGACACATTCTTATTAAACAGATTATTTAAGAAGACATGAGTAATGTAACCTTGCAGTTTAAAACTAAAAATAAATAGGCCTTAAATAAATAATACAAAATATGGTTAACAAAGGAGATTAGAGTGAGAGTGTGCAATGAGTGATTCATTCTCCCTCTCTTCATCCTCCTCCTCTTCTTCCTTCCTCAAATGGTTGGTTCAAATAGTCCTAGTTCGGTTTACATGGCAGTCACAAATTGCATGTTGGATGATGGCAGTAAAGCTACAAGTGCATAGTGCCTACACCTCTATCAAGATGAGAGTGTAGGGGAGTGGTGGTGGTGTAGTGGTCTAAGCACATAACTGGTTATCTGGTTATCAGAAGGATGTTGGTTCGAGCCCCACAGCCACCACCATTGTGTCCTTGAGCAAGGCACTTAACTCCAGGTTGCTCCGGGGGGGATTGTCCCTGTGATAAGGGCTCTGTAAGTCGCTTTGGATAAAAGCATCTGCCAAGTGCATAAATGTAAATGTAAATGTGTGCATCTGTTCAGTTTCCAGCCAAAGCAACAAAACTTTAGGTTACGTGAGAGCCCCTTATGTTTCAGACAGTCGCCATTAAAGTATCCCACGTCTTAAAGATTACTACAAATTGCGTGGTCTTAATGTGTTATTACATTGGTTGATATCGCTGATTGATTCCATATTAATAGTGCAGCGCTAGATCAAGTGGTTAGTTTATTTCACCAGGTTACAAATCAGAATTGTAGTTGGTTCGAGTAACGACCTGGTGAAAAATATTGGAATGTATTTTATTTAAGATTGTGTTGTTGTGCCTTGAACAACCTATTGGCTGGCCCCAAATGGCCCATGGGCCACAGGTTTGATATGCCTGGTCTAGACTTAAACTGAGAGTGTGTGTCTGAGTCCCAAACAATGGTAGGAAGGCTGTTCTATAGTTTGCGAATCAAATAAGAAAAGGATCTACCTCCTTTTGTGGATTTTGATATCCTCTGTACTATTAACAGGTGATGGAATATAGCGTGATAGGAGGTCGCTTAAGTACTTAGGATCTAGACCATTCTAAGCTTTATATGTAATTAACAGAAAAGTAAAGCATTACAATAATCTAGTCTTAAGGTCATTAACGCATAAATTAGTTTTTCGGCATTAAACAGCCTATCGATTCAAACTGACACATAAAACAATAAAAATGGAAAAGGTAACATGCAAAAATATCAATTCAGTGTTTTGGCCAACAAATAATGTAACTGCTAAACTCAGGTGACAACCTTCCCAGGCAAAAATTTTATGTGTCCCAACATGACATTTATGAATTGTATATCCTTGTCTATATGTCCTACCTATTAACAGTGAAAAACTCACTGTTGTGTGATTGGGCTTATGTAATGCCCCCTATATATATTATCAGAACAAATAAAATACATTCTTGGATACATTTATTTATTACATTTCATTTCTCTTTTATTATAAAAGATCCTTGCATATGTTTTAAAATATATATAAGCTCAGTTTATAATGCTTGATCTTTTCTACAGACTAGAAGACAGCTTTAATGTATTCTTCCTCACCTAACTCAAAAAGTTCCCTGTATAACAAGATTTTTAAAGAAAACTACATGACTAAGAATAGAGAGAAATAATAAAGAGATTTAAGCTGCAGTATACTCATATTATAAATCCAGCTAAATAATTAAAAAGTTATTATAAAGCTGAAAAAGTAAAATACCTATTGATTCTTAATAGCAAACAAATATAAAAATGTTTCATGTTTCATGTTTCACTGCGACTCTCTGATTTGATTTATTATCACATATTATATGAGTTTAAGACTCTTCAAAAATATTGACTTCAGCACAGGCGGGTGAGTTTGTATTGATGTCCAGCTGCTGCAGGGCTTCTTTCAGCCTCCAGGATGCATCATTGATTTTGAAGGAGCTGAGGCATTTACTCAGGGCTGAGCTCTTCATGTCTTCTCCACTCGACAGCTTCTCATGGAGCTTCAGTAAGTCTCCGGGCAGATGAAACATCCTGCAGCCTCTGAGTTCAACGGGCATCTTTCTCTTGTCTTTGTTCTGATCCAGGTGAATGATCCAGAACTTTTCCCGCTGTTGTGGGTCATGAGCAGTGCTGGTTACCAGGTTAAGCACCAGAGCAAAAAGATTATTGGCAGAGGCTGAGACAGTGTGATTGGTGGCTGCGTTTGGTTTAAGGTTGTCTGGAAAGACAGATATTCATAGACAAAATAAAATAAATGCAGTGTTTTAAATCTTTTCATGAAACAAGTTAATCAAACATCTGAAGCATTTGTCTTGTGCAACCATGAAGAGGGTGACACAAATATGTCTGTAGCAACTAATAATAAAGCATAATCTAATAACTTCACATTTTCTATGATGTTAAATGTAGTAAATGCTCATAATTGTATCAAAATGTAAAAGAATTGTGTGTATAATTTTATACAAATTTTGGCATAATGCAAAAGCGTATTATATTATGAGAAATGTATTACATTACGAACCCACTATAGCAACTCATGGCGCAATCACATTACATAATGTTGTAACAGCACATAATGTAAAGTATACATGAAACGTGGCCTAATGTTTAATACATTTATCATAACATAATAAACTTGTAAGCACAAACATCGTAATAGATTATTATTTTTTATTTATTTATTTATTTTGCCAAATGTAATAGGCTATTGCATTAAGAGGATTCAATTAGGCTACCTTATGAACTTACAAAAAACATTTTCATAAATAAATGTAATAATTTTGTGATTGTGACCTGTTCCAACATTTTTAGTCGCATTTAACTGTTCAGCTATTTATTTATTTTTTATTGTTCTTTAAAGTTACTGGTTTTAAAAAGTGTTTTTTCTTTTTCTTATTAGCTTCTACATATTCTGAAATCTGTGTGCTCAAATGTAATTAAAAAAAAGTATAGTATATTATAGTACAGTGTGCAATGTTCAGCAAGCATGTTATTGATCCGGACCACAAGACATCATGACAGCGAGGGTCCCCTCTCAATTTGGGCAAAATCCAATCAAAAGTGATTATCTCTAAGCCCTGCTTTCTCTGAAGAGCAGAGCCCTTTGAAATGGGTACTCTGAAGGAAGCATGAAATTACAGTATGAATCTACCCTTTGCTAACAGCATTAGAGTTAGTTTTGTGCTGAGGAGCGGAGAAAGACATTCTCTGCCTTTTCAGCGGTTAGTCCAGCGTTGTGGCAGGAGGAACACAACGTCTCGTTCCCTCCATCAGAGAAAGGAGGTTACGGAAGTAACCAGGACATTCCCTATCTGTCACTCACTCAACGTTGTGTCGATGAAGTGACACTAGGGATCCCCTAAAAAAACACCACAACTAGCTGAGTTGTGTTACGTGAACTGGCGGTGCGAGACTGTGTGCCTTGTAGCAAGCACACCAGGCCGACGCGTAACGTCCCCCAATGCTGTTATGAGCAACAAACGGCCCTTCGGGGACAAGTCAACTGCCCAAAAAATAGGGGCAGGCTAGCCCAGTTGTGCCCTTTCCCTCTTTTAAAAATGTTTCTCCCCAAAAAGAGTGACAATTTGTCAACCGACTGGGACCACCAGTGTTCACGTCGGGGGTGTCACTCCCAAGGGGAAGACACCACAGAGATCACACCCCGCCTGGAGAGAGGTGGGGTAATTTGAGTGTAAATACATCACATGGTCTTGCCGAGTTTCTACAAACATGGTGACTGGGGCAGAGGGGCCTCTTCCCAAGGAAGACGCAGTTTACCAACAGGGTAACAATTTAGCAGAAGAAATACGTTGCATGGGGTTACCTACGGGGAACCAGCACATGTGGAGCACCTACCCCAGAACAGGGCTTAGTTAGCACATGTACTGAGCCAGCAGCGAGTCTCTCCGCAAACTTGTCTGCCACAGGTCTAGGAGGAAGTAATCCAAGGGGAACACATTTCATGAACACTACTGGGAGTCAACAGTGCACTTCTTTAGCTCAGTGGTGGTGAAAGGTGCTATGCACAAGCAATACACCCGGCCAACTGTCCCAGACTTACCTGTTTGTTCTTACCAAGATACAGGACGAAACCGGCTCAACCCGGAGATTGTAGAACCTTGCAAATGTGTTGGGTGTTGCCCAGCCCACTGCTCTGCAAATGTCTGTTAGAGAGGCACCACTGGTCAGAGCCCAGGAGGCCGCCACACTCCTGGTAGAATGGGCTTGTAGGCCTGCGGGAGGCGGCACGTGCTGGGCATGATATGCCATAGCTATGGCATCAATGATCCAGTGGGTGACCCTCTGCTTGGAGACAGCGCTTCTGCTCAGACTCTGAGAAGCTCTGTGTGCAATCCAAATAGATGCGTAAAGCGTGCACCGGACACAGCAATGTCAAGGCTGGGTCTGCCTTCTCCTGGGGCAGTGCTTACAGTTTCACCACCTGATCCCTGAATGGGATCGTGGGAACCTTGGGCACATAGCCTGGTCGGGTCTCAAGATCACGTATGAGTAGCCCGGACTGAACTCCAGGCATAATTCACTGACAGAGAATGCTTGCAGGTCACCTACCCTCTTGATGGAAGTGAGCGCAGTCAGGAGGGCAGTCTTTAAAGAGAGTGCCTTAAGCTCAGCTGACTCCAGAGGCTCATAGGTGGCCCCCTGTAGACCCTGATGGACTACAGAGAGTTCTCATGAGGGAACTAGGCGTGGTCTGGAGGGATTCAACCTCCTGGCGCCTCTCAGGAATCTGATGATCAGGTCATGCTTCCCTAAGTACTTACTGTCCACTGTGTCGTGGTGGGCTGTTTTATTGGCTACATACACCTTCAAGGTGGAGGGGGACAGCCATCCCTCCAACCTCTCCTGCAGGAAGGAAAGCACTGATCCGACTGCTCCTGGGGAAGAACACCAATTAGCGAACAGATGCCACTTCAAGGCATACTGGAGCCTCATAGATGGAGCTCTAGCCTGAGTGATCGTGTCTACCACAGCTGGTCATAGGCCACTTAGGTCTTACGCATCCCTGCTGCGTGCCCATTGCATATAGCGCCCCAGCCCGTTTTGGAGGTGTCCATTGTAACCACGACGAGCCTGGAGATCTACTCTAGGGGAACACCTGCCCATAGAAATGGGAGGTCAGTCCAAGGCCTGAAGAGACAGTGACAGACCGGCGTGATGGCCATGCGATGTGTCCCGCGGCGCCATGCCAATCTCGGGACTCAAGTTTGGACCCAGTGCTGAAGCAGTCTCATATGCATCAACCCGTGTGGTGTGGCCACAGCTGAGGACACCATATGCCCCAGGAGCCTCTGAAATAGTTTCAGAGGAACTGCTGTTTTCTGTCTGAATGCCTTCAAACAGGCCAGCACTGTCTGTGAGTGGCCGTTTGTGAGGCGTGCCATCATCGATACTGAGTCCAACTCCAAGCCGAGAAAAGAGATGCTCTGAACCGGGAGGAGCTTGCTCTTTTCCTCGTTGACCTGAAGCCCAAGCCGGCTGAGGTGCATGAGCACCAGGTCCCTGTGCGCACACAACACATCCCAAGAGTGAGCTAGGATTAGCCAGTCTTCGAGACAGTTGAGGACACGCATGCCCACTTCCCTTAACGGGGCAAGAGCTGCCTATGCGGCCTTCGTGAAGATGCGAGGGAACAGGGACAGGCTGAAAGGGAGGACTTTGTTCTGGTACGTCTGAGCCTCAAGCGCAAATGGCAAGAAGGGTCTGCGTTGAGTTGGAAACGAGACGTAGAAGTACGCATCCTTCAGGTCTACCGCCGCGAATCAATCTCGAAGTCGTACGCTCGCTAGAATGCGTTTTTGCATCAGCATCTTGTCTGTGTAGAGACGGTTCAGTACTCGCAGGTTCAAGATTGGCCGCAACCCACTGCCTTTCTTCGGTATAATGAAGTAGGGGCTGTAAAACACTTTCTTCATCTCGGCCGGAGGGGCAGGCTCTATCACACCCTTCCATTGGAGGTTAGCGAATTCCACATGCAAGGTAGTGGCGTTCTCGGCCTTCATCAAGGTGAAGTGGATGCCACTGAACCTGGGCGAAACCTGGCAAACTGAATCGCTGAACTGCTGAGGGTGAGGGTAGTCACCGAGCACAGTTCCTACATCAATCCCGGGGCGGAACTACCCTCGTGCAGTTCTTTTAGCGCCTTGGCTTGGTGGACTTGCAGGAGAGCCATGGCATGCAGTGCGGAGGCAGATTGTCCAGTGGCACTGGAGGCTTTGTCCGCCAAGGATGATGTAAACCTACAGGCGCTAGACAGGAGCTATGGCTAGTGTGATAATTTTTTTATTAAATACACACACACTACAGAAAAGAGGGGTTTAACAATGAGAAAAATGCAAATGCAAATGCAAAAAAAAAAAAACAGTTATGAACCAGTAGTAGGATATTTACACTGTCTGTCTGTGCACTTATGTTTACGTTAAGATTTTAGTTTTATATTTTAGAGCCTAGTCAAGATGATGAGGTTTAAATAAAAAAAAAGAACTTAACAGTTAAACATTAAAAAAAACCTACCATTAAGATACTGATCTATGTTACTTAGCAGAAGAATTGTTTAGCTGCACGTGGCAATTATCAGGGTCCAAGAACATGTGGAGAGAAGATGACCAAAAAAGCCAATGTGACTGAATAGGACACAGTTGGACACAGTTGTTTGGGGTCGAATTTAAACCGCTTTGATCACAGTTGCACAATTCAGGTTTTCTTACTCTATAGGGATTAATGGAAAGTAGGAGGCGAGAACCGGCTTGACAATATAGATAATATGTTAATGAAAAACTTAAACAAAAGACACAAATACACACATGACGGTCAGCTGCCGTAAATGTTCTCTCTCTCTCCCGCACCACCATCCGCATTTGGCCTTTATTCCTCTCGGAAGCTTGATTAGCCTGATAAGACACCGTGTGTGTAGAATCACAACTCGGCCCCACCCTCTGCCCTGTCACATTCCTACCTTGTTCTTTCAGGCCGGGAAGACCCCGGCATGACATACACCCGCCCTTTTCCCTGGGGGAGAGCGTGCCCTAAACCCGTCTGCCGGCAGGTCATCCCTGCCTTCCTGAATCTGGGAGGGGACAGGGGGAGGGAAACAAAAATAAATAAAATAGGGGGTACTTCCTGTAACAGTGTAGTACCCCCCCTCCAAAATAACACTGTCAAATTTAAAAGAGAGGGAAAAGGCCAATGAGGAGCAGCAGTGGGAGAGAGAGAGGAAAAAAAAAACACTTACTCGCCGGTTCTCCGATACACCATAGCTTGGTCCTCGGCCACTCCTCCACCCTCTTACGGACGACATCCGTGCCTCCCCGGGCGGATCGGAGGCAGTCCTCCTCTTCCAGGTGGCCGGGCTCCTCCATCCCCCGGCAGATGGCTGCGGCTGCTCTGTTGGGGTGGATGGTAGCGGCGAGAACTCCCCTACGGCGTATCCCTCCTCCTTCCCTGATTTCAGCACCAGTGTAAAGGAGGAGGCGAGATCCGGATTGACAATATAAATAATATTTTAATGAAAACCTTAAAGAAAAGACACAAACACACACATGATGGTCAGCTGCCCATAAACATTCTCCCTCTCTCCCGCACCACCATTCGCATTCGGCCTTTATCCCTCTTGGAGGCTTGATTAGCCTGATAAGGGACCGGGTGTGTAGAATCACAACCGGCCCCACCCTCTGCCCAGTCACATTTACGTTATAGCACCCCAAGCATCGGAAATTTATCAAATTTGGCATGTAATCTTCAAATGCTTTGTTGTCCATGTCTACTAAGTTTTGTGAAGTTTGATCATTGCGCTCAAAAGATACAGGCCATTTGTTTTTGTTTTTAGTTTTAGCACCCCCTATGGGTAGAAATATATTATCAAAGTTTACCAAGTTTTATTAAGTCTGGACTTTGCATTTAGAAGATATATGTGGATAAGTGAAAATAGGCCACGGCTAAATATTTTATTGGCTTGTAACTCTGAAGCACTTTTCAGACAATTCAAAATGGCAGAAATGTTTGTAAATGGAAAGTTTTTATTTTGGCTTGAGGCTCAATAATTTTGTTTGGTTTGGCTTGACTCAAGGAATCAGAGGGAAAAAAAATTATTTTGATTCAAACCCATATGGTTCTTGAGTTATTAGCAAAACTTAAGTGTACTTATTATAGCATCACCTAGAGTCGGATAGGTGTGTGTACGCCCAGAAGTTGTGCTAGAAAAAATCTTTATCCGTCACTGTAATGGACTGAGGCTACATTCAGGGGCGTAGCATCCATTGTAATGTAATTTACAGTACATGACTGTGGATATAAATTTGACTCAAGTGTGAGTCTGGTGAAATCAATGAGTTACAGGGTGAAAGTTCTACCTTTAAGTCAACAGCACGAGGACTTAAAGGAAATATTCAAAATATTAGAAGGAAATATTCGTCTTGTCTGAAAATTTTAAAAAGTGCATTCACTCTAGTCGTTTAAACTATGCCATGCAAGTGTCGGACATGTGAACTGCAATCTCTGTGCACTTTGCTAGGTTTAATACTTTTTTGTCATAAACCAGTGAGATTTGATACACCCTAATTCTTAACTGTTCTATGAAGACAATATGTCAATGAATTCAAAATCATCGGGCTCTGGAGATATTAAAAGACACTTACATTCTCAAGCTGGTACCCCAGACAGGGCTGCAGACCAGGGACTCGGTTTGGACAGTGCGGTGGGAGAAATTCAGCGTCAGCTGACAAGTATGTCTGCAATGCTGGTAAAGGTCATCACAAACTTGGAGGATCTTGCTGTATACATCGATCGATCACTTCCATGGAGAAGAAATTCACTGAATTGGTCACAATATTGTCAGACATCAAAAAACGGATCGATTATCTGGAGTCATCAGAGAGGGAATTATCAGCTAACCCGCTAGTGACCAAGACAGACTTGTAATGCATTTGGGAAAAACTGGAGGACTTGGAGAATCGTAATCGACAAAACAACATCTGAATTGTTGGAATTCTTGAGCATGAGGAAGGCCGAGATATGGTGAAATTCATAGAGGAGCTCTTCCTGAGTCTGCTCGACTTAACAGGCCAAAAGCTGGAAATCGAGCGAGCTCACAGTGACCGTCTCGGTGATCTGTGGATAGAGACAGACCCCGATCAATTCTGGCCAAATTTCTGAGATCATCCGATAAAGATCATGTGTTACGTGAGGCGAGGAGTAATGGAAAGCTCTCTTGGAAGAACCACAAAATGTTTGTGTCGATGAGAGAAACGTGATAGATTCAAGGAATGCAAGAATCTCTTATATCAACGGAAGATTGCTTTTGCGCTGATGTTTCTGTCCAAACTGAAAAAAGATACTAAGTATAGCAGTAGAGAATTTACATGCCAACAGCAAGCATTGTCTTTCATAAAGACATTGGAGTAAGCCATTTGGTGATTTTCATGTTGCCGCCTAGTGGACCTGACTTACTGAACATACACTCGATTGCCCGAGGAAGCTTTGTTTTGTGTAATATCATTTCTTCAGGACAGCTTGTGGATAAATCTGCATATTTTTGTGTTTATGCCTGCTGTGGCCTGGAGTGTGTTTTATGGAATATATCTTGCAGGACATTGGAGTGATTGGGTCTTTTGTTGCACTCATTTATCGGCCGAATGGGCCAGCTTACTGTACATTCGTTTGACTGCCCGAAGAACTGACCTTTTTTTTGTTCTGTGGAGGAACACACCTTCTGGACAGTTATGTGGATGAATCTACAAATGTTTTTGTGTTTATTCCACTTATTGACTGGAGTTTGTTTTATAGACAATTTTTTGCTGTGTAATTCTGTCTCACAAAATTTGTACAGAAGCACCAGACAATCCGAAAAGATGTTATGCAGACTCTCGTAGGCGTACATGGACTGTTTGAGTTTAGAGGGATTAACTGCTGTCGTGCGTGGGGTTAATGTGCATGTTTTTCTTTTTTCTGTTTGTTTGGTTCAGGGGGAAGTTTGGAGGTTGATTGTTACACTAATGTTGGAATGTGGTCTTTTTTTCTATTATGTCAAATGTTAATATGAGTGTATTATCTCTCTCCACGTGGAATGTGAATGGGCTGGGGCTAAGAAATATGATATAGTGTTTCTTCAAAAATGCATCTTTCCCCGCAGGATGCTGAAAAGTTTGGGAAGAAATGGTGTGGCCCTTTTTTCTTTAGTGCTGTCTCGAGTAAGAACAGGGGAATCATTACATTGATAAGTAAACAGACTAAAGGTAAATTAGGATGAGTCATTATTTTTGTAAGATTATATATGCAGAAGAATTCCACCAACATAATTTGAAACGAGAAAAAAAACAGCCTTTCTGTTTGGAATGTTTCAACATTGTAAATCACTGGCCTTCACAAGAACCTCCACACCAGACATCTCTTTTGTAAGGTTACAAGTTCCATCAGATTTGCACAACTCTAAGACATTTCATCTTAATCTAGCCTTGCTAGATAATGCTGAAAATCACTTTGAACTGTGGTAACGTGTATACCTGACAAATTAATGATTATAGACTGATGGACCTCTTTAAAATGTATGTAGCGATGTGTAATCACCTATAATTGATAAATATAATCTTTAAAGGGGTCATGACATGGGTTTTTTTATTGTATTATTATGTTCCCTTAGGTGCAATTATAGTATTAATATATTTTTTTTTAAGAAAAACTTTTAAAATCTAGTGATTTATGACCTTTTCCCACCCTGTTTCTCATCCTCTGATTCAAACAGTCTGTTTTGGGGGCGTTTTCCATTTAAGACTTCAGTGTTAACGCCCACTGTTATGATTGGCTAACGTCAATGCCCATGTATCAATTATTGACGCCCCCAGCCAGAACAATATGCAAGTAAACTAAGTAAAAACACTGTGATTATTCATAATGAATGAAATTGCGCTTTAAAAAGTAGTTTAAAGTTTAAAATAGATTACTTACAGTTTGCGTCGTCGTTGTTCCCAGAATAGTCGGCACGGACTTATCTTTGAGCAACAGTTTTCTGGCAAAGCCAGCATCATATTGAGATTTGTTCTCAAAACAGTCATCCTTAAAATGTACAGAACAAACGCTTAAGTTAACACTGCCGTGACTGGGACGTCCGCAATAAATAAACTGCATCCATTTTTCCCTGACGTCTGGATCTTTCGGCAGCTTATTCAGAGGTTTTGTTTGACCACAGCCAGGAACAGCACATCTGTGTGGCATCGTAATTTTCCTGTGCACAAGTAGTCTCTGTCAGAGCTCGCTGTCCATCGACTGAACACTTGTGAGGCGCACGGCGATACTGAAATGAGCGTAGTTGTCTTGCGCTTAAAGCGTAGTTATCTTGTGCTGGAGGCGGTCATATGCAAACGCTGGTACGTCACTTCTAACCGTCACGTCACTTCTAACCATGAATCCAGAACGAGCTGTATTTTGAGCTTGATTAAATAAATGATTCGTTTAGAATGTGGAGGACGTCTTAAAATATTAAACTTGCAGGACGTTTTAATGATACAAATACCTCTTATATACCAAAAGATCAAGGCAAATTTGGTTTCTCATGTCATGACCCCTTTAATTCTGTATGATTTATCTCATTCTACTAAGAATGGTAACTATAAGGTTTATCATGATAAAATACAATGATGTGTAAAACCAATATGATTTTGTAACCAGGGATTTTCATGTTTTATTAACTACACGTATAACATCCATAAAAAATCTCATGTTTAGTATGTAAGCATTTGTTTGTGTATGAAGAAAAATCAGATGAAAATGAATATCACACCTCTTGTACCATTCTCAAGATATAAAAGCTCATGATTAGATATGCACTATTTTTGAGCTGGAAATTTTTAGAGTCTGAAACAAAGGACCATAACTCAACTGTCAGAAAAGACAGCCCAGTTAACATGTGACTCTGAAAAGTCCCTTCTGATTGGCGCAGGACACCTTTGGGGATGCGGCCAATCTCAGTTCAAATAGTTCCAAACAGGAAGAACTCTCTCTCTTCGGCTCTTTGCTCTTTTGCCTGCACGCGCCATGTGAGATCCATGGGAGCTCGGGACTTGAAGTCCTGAGAAGGAGTGAGAAAGCCTCGCTTCACAGCTAAACTAATTCATACAGACAATAAATTGGATCATTAAGAGATCAAAACATCAACGGAACGAACTTTCAACCAAGAACCAAGCCACACAAGAACGCAGGGAAACACCACAAAGACAAGAAAGTACATCTCCAATATAGTGCTAAAAGTGCTGGTGTATTAATTAAATAATTTGGGTAATCCGATAGCAAATCGATGTAGACTCAAAGAATGATAAATGGTTCTTAAGGTATTGTCAACAGACTCCATAAAGTTTATCTTTACTGTACTGATTTTATTTCACATTCTGTCACTTTTCACCAACCTGTCTTATGTATATATGTGTTAGATTAGATTTATGTTTAGAATAGTAATAAAGTTTGTCTGTGTTCAAAGACAACTTGACTGTGGTATATTTTTAAAATAATCTAATCCCTGTTTCTGAATGATTTCGCTTCAAAGATGTACCTAAATATATGTGATATTATTTTTAATAAATCATAAGAATAATATCACTCCAATAAGTGAATTAATCATAATTCACTTATTAAAGCTAATTCTTTACAGTAGAAATTGTGAGCTGATACTGATGCTGAAATTCAGGGGCAGTGTTTGATTTTGGCTAATATTTACACACCTAACATTGATGATCAGGGTTATTTTATTGATCTCGAAGGGATGTTGCAAGCCGCTGGCACCCCTTAAAATATAATACTGGGAAGAGACTTTACTCTATTGATGGACTCAGTCCTTGATCATAGTGAAGCAAAAGTGTGTAAGCCCCCTAGAGCTAAATTGATGCCTCACAGGATGTGTCTTGCAGATATTCAAAGACTTTTGATCCAATCTGGTAGGGACTATACATTTTTTTCATCAGTCCACAAGATTTATTCTAGAATATATATATATATATATATATTTGTTTTTTTTATATCTAGGTCCCTCATTTCATCTGTTATAGATTGTTCAGTTGGAAACATCTTAGTTTCAGATCATACCCTAGTGAGTTTAGAAGTGTTGCCAAATATGGAGAAAAAGAAATCATATAGTTGGTGCTTTAATGTATCCCTTTTGAAAAATTCTGATTTCCAACAAATGTTAAAGACTGAAATCAATGTTTATATGGAGACGCACTAGTCCTCATTATCTTCTGTGGGGATGGTTTGGGACAAGGACGAGGCTAGCCCCTTTTTAGGGGTGCTTCAGCACCCCTAAAAAGGAGCTCAGCACCCCTAAAACTTGGAGTAAGAAATGTTGTTATTCAAAAATTTTTGTTCGTCTTTGACAAGGTTAAATAATGTCCGAAACATACTACGTAGTTTGTGGTTTAAAATGTATGTGTTAAGGATGAAAATGAAAACATCCCCGCTTTGCAAATGGTGTCATCCTCTTCTCTTCTTCTACTTCTCTGTACCTGCACCGCTCAGCACGACCGTCATCCAGCGCGAAACACACGCGGAGTGAAAACCTGTTATGTAGTGTTGTGAATCAACTAAGTTGCTCCAAAGCTGTGTCTCACACTTCTTTCCTTTTACCTAGAGTTGTTCCGATTCCGAAACCATATCGGTGAGTGCTGGAGTCAGTATCCTGAATCACCATGGTACACCTATAATAAGTGTTTATTTTTGGACTATTTTAGTCCAGCGGGTCGCCGCCGCTGTGGAGTAGCACAGGGCCTGGGTGACTCGTCCATAGTCATAAATGGAGAGAAGTAGCGCCGGTTACAATGTTCTTCCGCAAGACGCATGCAGTTCTGTTTATTAACCGCTAGAGCGTGATGCAAAAACAGCAGCACGACAAATAAACGACGTACCTGTGTAGTGCGTACGTGTGTCTCTGTTGTTAAAGTTTATCATTAATTTGATACTCATTTTAACAATCGGGAGACATCACGTGCGTCTTTTCTGGTCAGTCGTCATGGAAACATGAAGCCCTGGCGTTTGGACCAGAGTGAAAACAAACATATCACTGTATACCACCAGTATGTGTGAAAACACTCACTGTGGCTTTTTAAATGAATTGTTATTCATTCCTAGATTTATATCTGTTATTTTTCAGTTGTGGCTGACTATCAAACTAGACAATAAAAGAAAGTTTAATGTTTTTCTTTTGCTGTATTTATTCATTCCTCACACACAGAGGATTTAACCTGAACCAGGCTTAACTCCTGAACTCCTTGCATTACTCTCTCTATCTCTCTCTCTCTCTCTCTCTCTGTGCGTGTGTGTGTGTGTGTGTGTGTGTGGCCTGCCAGTGAGCAATGGACATACGACAGTTATTTAAAAGAAAAAAGACAGATTCAGGTGAGAGACTAGGGACAGTCCATAATGACCTCTGTCTTGTTTTTTTTTTTTTTGTTCTTCTGAAAAGTGTTAAGCTAAAGAAACAGATAATGCAAACCAGCTATCTGTTGTTGTATCAAATTACTTATCTAGGCAATGGTCCCCTGCTTTTATTTTTTATTTTTATTTCAAACCAACAATGGAGAATACAGCTTCTCTTGTGAAAGGAATTTGTGATTTAAAAAAGTTTCTAAGCACAATAATAATAATAATAAAGACATTTAAAATGGCACGCCTCTGTGTGCCTGTTGATCATATCCTTAGAATTTGTAAATTGTCTCCATAACATTTTTGTGACATGACAAACTGACCTCAACTCTCCTGCCTACAATATATTTGTGTATGATTGTCAGTGCCAAGGGAAAGAGAGGGAGATGGAGAAGGAGAAATGGAAAGGGAGAGCATGCAGGAAGAACCAGGTGAGGAAACAACAACAATAAATTGACATATAGTGAATAGTGGCAAGCAAAACAGTAACTACTCATACTCCTATACTAACTTATTGGCATTAAGTAGCCTATATTACATTTACTTTTTGTAACAGTATTTTAAACCACATTTTTTCATAATAAAGGAGGAGGAAAACAACAGGGAGAGTCCATAAGGGAGGAGAGGGAATTGACTAGTGAAAGAAATGAAGAGACAGAGGGAGTGCAACATAGAGACCACCAAGCCAAAGCAGCAGAGACAGAAGAGAGCTGTTCAGACTTAGGGGATAAGGACACTGGTCCTAAACAGTTAAAGCTGTCTCAATACCCTCATACTCAGTTTGGCACACAAAAAAAGAGCTTTCCAAGAACCATTTTTTGTAAATAATTTACAGAAGATGAATTGCATTTTGTTGTCCAAGTACCTGTTACTTTGTTCAATGACAATAAAGTTGAATCTAATCTAACCAATCTGATTACTGTTGATACAAAAGGAGGCACATGGAGTTAATGTTCAGGAAAACCAGCTGAGTGAAGGTTTTGTCTGTGTGAACTCTCACAATTAAGCTGGTGCTCTGAAAAGGTCTAAAAAAAAACCCCTAAAGCTCTGACCCTAGAATCGCCCCTGGTTTGGGAGGCACTTAAGGTGGTTCTTAAGGGTCGGATCATACAGTGTGCCTCATTTACCAAAAAATCCAAATTTCAAGAACTTGTTGGAAGGAGATATTAAAAGTGCAGAGTCAGAGTTGAAGCGCCGAATGCCATCTGATGGCCACAGAGAATTTACCCATTTGAAATATAGATATAATACTATATTGTCACGGAAAGTGGAGTTTTGGTTATTCAGGGCAAGACAGTCATAGTTTGATTTGGGGAACAAAGCAGGGAATCTGATGGTGGTGAAATTTTTCCCTCAGCCATTGATATTAATAATGCTTTTAAAGAATTATTTCTTGATCTTTATACATCCACGTCTTTGTCTACTGATGAAGACATTATAAACTTTGTGGAACTCTCCTAAACTGACGACTGAGCAAAAAAATAATCTTGATTCTGGGATAAACTTGGAGGAGCTTGATGAGGTAATTAAGTCCTTTCCTACCGGCAAGGCTCTGGGGCCAGATGGTTTTGCCGCAGAATTGATTAGATCTTATGCTACAGAATTGACTCCACTTTTGTTAGAAGTTTATATGGAATCATTAAAGAATGGAAAGCTTCCCCCATCCATGACACAAGCCCAGATCAGTCTGATTCTTAGAAAGGACAAAGATCCAAGTGAGTGTAAAAGTTACCTTCCAATTTCCCTGATCCAGTTTACATCAAACATTTTGTCAAAATTTTTGTCTAACTGATTAAGTCCATTTATGACATCTCTTATACATATAGATCAGGTGGGGTTTATTCGGGGCCATAGCTCATCTGATATCATTAGGCGTTTCATCAATATCATGTGGTCAGTGGCAAATGATCAGTCTCCGGTCCCTGCTATCTCACTTGATGCTGAAAAAGCATTTGAAATGGTAGAATGTAATTATCTTTTTAAGATTTTGGAAATCTATGGGTTCGGGAATACATTTATTGGTTGGATTAAGTTACTTTATAGACACCCTTTAGCAGAACAAATTGATTAATTTCAGATTATTTTACTCTGAATAGGGGCACTCGGCAGGGTTGCCCTCTTTCCCCATTATGGTTCTGTCTTGCCCTGGAACTATTAGCAGCCACGATAAGAAAGGAGGATGATTTTCCAGGGGTGTTTGCGGGAGGTGTGGCGCATAAGTTTCTGCTTTATGCAGATGATATTTTATTATTTATCTCTGACCCTACCTGATCTAAGCCTTGCCTCCACAGAATTATTAATTCCTTTCTCAGTTCTCAGGATACAATGTCAATTGGTCTAAATCTGAAGCTTTGGTTCTGACAGCATACTGTCCAGTAACGGCTTTCCAGCCGGGCGCCTTCCAGTGGCCCAGACAGGACATTAAGTATTTGGGGATTTTATTCCCAGCAAATTTGTCTGATTTAGTTAGTGATAATTTTGAGCCTTTAATTAAAAGTTTTTCGAGCGATGTGGACAGGTGGGCTTCATTAAATTTATCGATGATTAGGAAGGTTAATGTTATTAAACTTTACATAAAATCTTGGGTAGGCCTAACCGACCTTTGTCAATCGGCCTATGCAATTTATTGAAATGCAATCTGGGACATTTACCATTCCAAATGAAGGACTTCGCTATGCTATCAAATTGCTTGAAATAAGAGAAGGGGACATCTACAGGGAGAGATTTTAGCAGGTAGTTAATTTTTGGAATCCAATTAATATTAATAACATTAATTGAGACTCCTGAGAACTTAGAAAAGGAATTAATAATTCTGTGGGGGCAAGGAATATATTTAGTAGATAAAATATCATCTGCGTAAAGCAAAAGCTCATGCGACAGATCTCCCGCCATCAGTCCTGGAAAAGCATCCTCTTTCATTATTGTTTCTGCTAATGGTTCCAAGGCAAGACAGAACAATAATGGTGAAAGAGGGCAATCCTGCCGGGTGCCCCTTTCCAGAGTAAAATAATCTGAAATTAATCAATTTGTTTGTACCGCCGCTAGCGGGCGTCTATAAAGTAATTTAATCCATACAATAAAGTAATTTAATCCATACAATAAAAGTATTTCTGAACCCGTACATTTCCAAAATCTTAAATACATAATCCCATTCTACCATATCAAATGCCTTTTCGGCGTCAAGTAAGATAGAATGATATTAATTAGATGCCTGATTTTATCAGATGAGCTACAGCCCCAAATAAACCCAACCTGATCTATGTGTATAAGAGTTGTCATTAATTTAATGAATAGGTTAGCCAGAATTTTTGACAAAAATCTAACTTGATCAGGGAAATTGTACGGTAACTTTTACACTCGCTTGGATAGTTGTTCTTTTTTAGAATCAGACTGATATTTGTGTCATGGTTAGAGGAAGCTTTCCATTCTTTAATGATTCCGTATAAATTTCTAACAAAAGTGGAGCCATCTGGTCCCAGAGCCTTGCCTGTATGTAGGGCCTTAATTAAAAATCAAGCTCCTCCAAGCTTATCTCAGAATCAAGATTTTGTTTGCTCATGCGTAAATTTAGGGAGTTCTAATGGTTCCACAAAGTTTCTAATATCTTCATCAGTAGACGAAGATGCAGAAAAATTACATCTGTATTTCAATCGGGTCAATTCTCTGAGGCCATCAGACAACATTTAGCCCTTCAGCTCTGCCTCTGCACTTTAAATATATCCTTCCAACTCCATGAGTTCTTGTGTTTTGGATTTTTTGGTAAAGGTGGTACACTGTATGATCCGACCCATAAGAACCGCCTTAAGTGCCTCCCAAACCACAGCCACAGAAGATACTGAGGACCAGTGGGTCTCAATATAACATTGATTTCAGTCTTTAACATTTATTGGATATCAGGATTTTGCAAAAGTATACATTAAAGCACCAACTATATGATTTATTTTTCTCTGTATTTGGCAACACTTCTAAACTCACCAGGGCATGAATGAGACTAAGATGTTTCCAATCGAACAATCAACAACAGATGAAATGAGGGACTTAGATATAAAAAAATATTTTCTAAAATAAATGTTGTGGACCGATGAAAAAAATGTATAGTCCCTAGCAGATGGGTTCAAAAGTCTTCCAATATCTGCAAGACCAAGATTTTTACACATCCTGTGAAGCGTCAGCATTGCTCTAGGGGGCTTACACACTTTTGCTTCACTATGATCAAGGACTGAGTCCATCAATTGATTAACGTCTCCTCCCAATATTATATCATGAGGGGTGCCAGCAGCTTACAACATCCCTTCAAGATCTATTAAAAAAGCCCTGATCATCAGCATTAGGTGCATAAATATTAGCCAAAACCAACCTTTGCCCCTGAAAAACAGGCATCCTGATTCCTCAGACAGTAAAGTGATATTTTACAAGACAAGTTAACTAAGAGGCCTCATAAGAAACACACCATGATTTCCTCAGTCTATCAACTCTATAAAGGACATTGCTTGTTGTAGACATGTTGATATTTTGCAGTCATCCTTATCACTGACCCAGAACTTGTAACTTGTGTAAAAGCGATCTTCCGTCAATGCAAAAGTTTCTTGATGGAGTGTTATTTCACAAAACAAACTCCAGCCACTAGGCGGAACCAACACAAAAAGAAATTGCCCAACTTCTGCAGACAGCCAAGAGGAAGTATAGCGAGTCAATCCACTCACATGAGAAACACCAAATGGCTTACTCACACCAATGTTTTTATAAAGGACAGTGCTTTCTTGGGGCATAAAATTACTTTGCGGCCATCTTTAGTATTTATACTCAGTTTGGCCTGGAACATCAGTGCAAAAGTGATTTTCCATTGATGCAAGATGTTCTTGCATTCCCTGAATCGATTACGTTTCTCTTGTCAAATTCACAAAGTCTGTTGCAATTCTTCCAAGAAAGCTTTCCTTTGCTCCTTGCCTCACGTAACACAAGATCTTTATTGGATGATCTCAGAATTATCAGATAATTCCCTCTCCGATGACTCCAGATAATTGATCCGCTTCTCAACATCTGCCACTCTTGTTACCAACTCAGAGAATTTTGTTTCCATCGGCGTAATCGATCGACGTATTACATTGAGATCTTCTAAGTCAGCGACAACTTTTGTCAGCATCACAAACATGTTGGACAGTTGAATTTCTCCTGCCGCACCATTCAAATCATGTCCCAGTCTGCAGGCCCATCAGAGGTTTCAGCTTGAGCACGTAAGTGTCTTTTAATATCTCCAGAGCCCGAGGAATTCAAATGTTTTGACATATTGACTTCAAAGTGCTAATATGTAACAGGGTGTATCAAATCTCACCAGAGTGTAACACAAAAATAACAAAAAAAACAGCAAAGTGCGCAGAACTCGTCGCCTACACATCCGCTCCTCGCATGGCATCACGTGACTCCCCTCTTCTTCTTTGGGTGGTTATAATTTTTATTTTGTTTGTGTGTGCATTCTGTGTGCTAGATATCAACATAAAGTGATACAAATGAGAAGAAAGCATATCAGCTCAATTAAAATAGGTAAAATAATGTAGAATTCTACTCTGAATGTAAGTTTTGCCCTAAGATCAAATGCAAGTGTAATAGGCAGAAACGATGAGCTGAATTTTATGTGGTTTCATTTCGTTTTTAAAAATGTGTGTGGTTTAATTTTATGCAGTAACACACTGATAACATGACTGGTGTATGGGACCATCTGGTCAAGGTTGAGTTCCCTGCAATTTATTTAAGATTTCTGACCCAGAGGAAAAAGAAGAAGAACATTTGTTCAAATACAAAAGGGTTCCAGCACCTTCAGTTATAATTAATTACAATAATAATTTATAGTTAAAATTAATTATAATAATTTATTACAATAATTAGTATTTATGAACTCTTCTTCACTTTGTTTATAGAGCAACCATTACCCGTAGTAAAATCACTGTAACACTTAGCCTCTTAAATGGCTTAATGGCTAAAATGGCTTATTGCTGTATTTGTTGAGTACTAATCTGATTACTGGGTGTCACATGCCCCTATTGTGGTCCCCAAAATGTCTATGAATGTTACAGCCCTGGTACTTTGGGCCTGAGCTGGTATAATATGATTTCTTAATTCAGCAGTAACTGATAGTAATTTGCTGAATTATGGCAATAATGGCCTAAAGAATTTGTGCAAACTGTAGAGTACATAGTTACCGGTGTGTGTGTATTGAGGAGGTAAGATGATGAGAACTCTCTGGGCGAGGTCGCTTTGTGAGTTCAGCCAGCGCAGCGGCCCGTGTTCTGCTAAACTCACACTCTCCCACATGTCAATGATAACGTGTACACCTGGAACCCTCTGCAGAAACTCCGCCAGCACCATCACTGCATGCTGAAACATACTGTCTACTGCAGGGTACACAACCAACACCTGCGTGGACACAGTGAGCTCGGAGCCATGACGCGACACATGGATTTGTCCTGGAGAAGAAAGGAGTGTAACTGGAACTAATATCAGGCACAAAAACATCACTTTTTAAATCATTATTAGAGTGGACTGCCAAAAAGTAAATACATTTTTACACAAAATATAACTGCAAATGCAAAATTAAATTTTTGTTTATAAGATGACAACTAGATGTCTCGACATGATGAGTTAATGTGTCAACATGACACTATGGTTTGAAACGTGGAATAAAGCCTATTGACCTGTTTCAGTGACATAATTTTTGCCATAAAGTTTGTGACCATCAGCGGGACTCCATGGAGGAGAATGGACACATTTAACCTTGTGCAACCCTAGAATTCTGTTGTCATTATATTCTATACTCTGTCTGATCTCAGTTCATAAAACTTTGGTCTGTAAAGTGTTAAACTTTCAACGCACAGAGTCATGTGACAAAACAATATAGCGCCAATCACAGCAGAGTTTGTCCTTGGGAGAAACGCTAAAAAAACTACATCTGATAAGAAACCTAATTAAGTTTTTACATTAAAACCTGTTTGAGTCAAAACATTAGAGTCTCTAATTTCACCCAAAAATATTTTTTTTTTAATTTGAGCAAATTATCATGAAATGGCATGCTGTTAAAAACAATGACCGTGGTCAATGGCACTACTTTTTCATTAGAAATCCTAAAGTATATTTACTATGAAAGCAAAAAAAAATAAAGGAGACTTTATATGGAGTTGAATGAAAATAAGGTGTATTTCGAAATGTTCTGAGACCAGTGCAGACAGACAAAACACTGGAGGCTAGGTAATTCCCTTAATAGGGAGCAAAGGAGCATCCTGTAGCTTTCCCTACCCAGACATAAGAACATTCACTCCAAACATCTGAGCAAAAATTCAGTTTCCGGCTACAGATGATGTTTGGGCCACTCAAGATGGTTTGCAGACATGGGACAATGTCTGTAAAGTCTGTGCTGTAAATAATGTACATTGACAATACTGTATATTCTCATTAAAGGTATAGTTCACCTAAAAATAAAAAATATCCCATAGTTTACTCACCCTCATCCCATACCAGATATGTATGACTTTTTTTCTTCTGCAGAACATAAATTATGATTTTTAGAAGAAGATTTCAGCTCTGTAGGTCCATACAATGTAAGTGAGCGGGTGCCAACATTTTGATGCTCCATAAAAGTAATCCATACTACTTCAGTGGTTTAATCCATATTTTTAGAAGTTATATGATAGGTATGGGTGAATTTTGCTTGAAATTCTAATCCCTGCCCATAAGCGGGCAGTGTGCATGAAGACTATGAATCACCAAAAACACGAGAAGAAGAATGTAAACGTTTTCTGTTTCTCACCCACATCATTCATATTGCTTTTGAAGATAGTGGTTTAACCATTGGAGTTTATGGATTACTTTTATGATGCCTTTATGTGCTTTTTGGAGAGTCACAATTTTGGCACCCATTCGCTTGCATTGGATGGACCAAAAGAGCTGAGAAATTATTTAAAAAATCTTTATTTGAGCTCAGCAGATGAAAGAAAGTCATGCATATCTGGGATAGCATGAGGGTGAGTAAATGATGAGAGAATTTATATTTTTGATTGAACTATTCCTTTAATGGTTCTATTTAATTTATTACAATGTGTTACAATTATCACATACCTTGATATAGTTTAGGTTTTATGAATTAAACATTGTCCTATGTGCATTTACAGTTTAATTTATTTAATTATCTATGTTATAAATATAATTGTCACATGAACAGATAATGTCTAGGTTACTATGTTAGTAGTAGGAGGAGGGAACGAGACGTTATGTTGGTGATAAACATTAGGGGTCAATCCTGAGTCCCCGATCTCTCTGAATGGTTTTCCATCATGGCAATTTCATTGGCAGATGTCTTTCAAAGTCCCGTCTTACATGTTCGGTGAGCATATAAAATGCAGACTTAATACAGCTTCCTTTGGACATTCAACTGAAGAGGCGAGAGGATCTTTAAAACCTTTTCACTGGCAATCAGTACTGCGGCAATGCTACACCAGGTTTACCATAGTAACCTAAATGTTCCCTGTCAGGTCAGTTATTCAACATTACGCTGATGATCGACAATAGGGGTCCCTATATTGAAATGCCAGTGAACTGGTTTACTGACTGTGCTTGCTATAAAGAATGTAAATAATAAAGAATAACTAGAATGTACATTTCCTTAAGAAAATGTGAGTGGTGCTTGCCGTGGCAAAACCCGTCAAATAGCATTTTATAACTGCTGAGATATGTGTTTTTTTACTCGGTTGCTAGGGTACCCCCATCTGGCTTCTAGGCAGTTACCATAGTGATATTTATCAAGACTCCTTGCTATCCTGAGTAAAATCAGTCAACCCGGAAGTCTCTACGATGTTCTGATCCAGAGATATGTGATTTGTTACTTGGTTGCTAGGGTAACACCTCCTTGTTGCTAGGCAGTTACCATAGTGATTCTAATCAAGTGTCTTTGTCATCCTGATTGAAATAAACCAACCGAGAAGTCTGTACGTTTTTGTGATGCAGAGATATGTGATATGTTACTCGGTTGCTAGGGTAACCCCATCTGGTTGCTAGGCAGTTACCATAGTGATACTTATCAAGTCTCCTTGCCATCCTGATTGAAATAAATCAACCCGGAAGTCTTTACGCTTTTCTGGGGCAGAGATATGTTATTTGATAGTCTGTTGCTAGGGTAACCCCATCTGGTTGCTAGGCAGTTACCATAGTGATACTAATCAATTCTCCTTGCCATCGTGATTGAAAGAAGTCAACCCGGAAGTCTCTACGTTTTTCTGATGCAGAGATATGTGATTTGTTACTCTGTTGCTAGGGTAACCCCATCTGGTTGCTAGGTTGTTACCATAGTGATACTAATGAAGTCTCCTTGCCATCCTGATTGAAATAAATCAAGCCACAAGTCTCTCTGATTTTCTGGTGCAGAGATATAGTTACTGCTAAACGGTTGCTAGGGTACTCTGTTTAGTTGCTAGGGAGTGGCTTGGCAGCTGCCAATCATGAAACTCCAAAGGCTGCTTGTCAGTATGAATGATATAAACCAACTCCCATGCCTCTGTGACATTCAGAATGGAAGATATCCCTCTATGGATTTTGGTTGATAAGGTGCTCGACAATGGTTGCTAGGGAGGGGCTAGGAAGTGTTGAGGTGATTCATGATTGGCTGTTTGTTGTCCCGAGTAAAACGAGACCACCCTTGTGTTTCTATGACACTTCTATCCGGAGATATCCCTTTGATGTCTTTCATTAGAAGTCTATAGGACTTGTTGCTAAGGTGCCTTAAATTGTTGCTAGGGCGTGGCTTGATAGCTTCACAATGATCCCGAGAGACTGATTGGTCGTCTGAGTGAAATGAGCCCGCCCCCTTGTCTCTATGACACTGTGATCCAGAGCTATGTTCAATACAATATCCCTATGCAATGTCATTTCATGGGCCGTCCTACACCATTGTAAGTCAATGGGGCAAATTTGGGCAGCTCCTGCCCCGCAGGGGTGCAACTTTTACCCCATATTGAGGTATGCTCTTACAGAGCCTGCCAGCCTCTTCAAATGTGGCAAATCACACGTTTCTGCGAAATCCTCGCTCGGAGCTGTAACTCGTCAAAATTTGTCGCAATGTTAAGTCTATGGGATTTTTTCGACCGCTTTTTTGCCCCTGGGGCAAATACCGTACCCCCGATCGCTTATAAAAGTCATTCCACACCTCTCCTCAATAGGCCGCATAATTTGACGCCTCACTCAGGGGTGTGTGACAAAAGCTGCGGGACAAGTTACGCGCCAAACTTTTGTGTGGAAGAATAATTATTATAATAATAATAATAATAATAACTAGATAGGTACATTTCCTGAAGAAAATGTGAGTGGTGCTTGTCGTGGCAAAACTCGTCAAACAGCATGCTATAACTTGAAAAGAACAAAAATTATGGTCATAAATAAATGAAACCAGAAGTCTGTACGATTTTCTGGTGCAGAAATATGTGATTTGTTACTCGGTTGCTAGGGTAAGCCCAAGTGGTTGCTATGCAGTTACCAAGGTAATACAACACATGGCTCCTTTCCATCCTGAGTGAAATAAGTGAACCCGGAAGTCTGTAGTGTTTTCTGGTGCAGAGATATGTGATTTGTTACTCGGTTGCTAGGGTAACCCCATCTGGTTGCTAGGCAGTTACCATAGTGATAGTAATCAGGTCTCCTTGCCATCCTGAGTGAAATAAACCAACCCAGAAGTCTGTACGTTTTTCTGATGCAGAGATATGTGATTTGTTACTTGGTTGCTAGGGTAACCCCATATGGTTGCTAGGCAGTTACCATAGTGATAGTAATGAAGTCTCCTTGCCATCCTGAGTGAAATAAGTCAACCCGAAATCTCTACAAATTTCTGGTGGAAAGATATGTGATTTGTTACTCGGTTGCTAGGTTAACCCCATCTGGTTTCTAGGCAGTTACCATAGTGATACTAATCAAGTCTCCTGGCCATCCTGATTAAAATAAATCAACCCAGAATTCTCTTCAATTTTCTGGTGCAGAGATATGTGATTTGTTACTCGGTTGCTAGGGTAACCCCTCCTTGATGCTAGGCAGTTACCATAGTGATCATAATCAACTGTCTTTGCCATCCTGATTGAAATAAACCAACCCAGAAGTATCTACGCTTTTCTGATGCAGAGATATGTGATTTGTTACTTGGTTGCTAGGGTAACCCCATATGGTTGCTAGGCAGTTACCATAGTGATACTAATGAAGTCTCCTTGCCATCCTGAGTAAAATAAGTCAACCCGGAAGTCTCTACTGTTTTCTAGTGCAGAGATATGTGATTTGTTACTCGGTTGCTAGGGTAACCCCATCTGGTTGCTAGGCAGTTACCATAGTGATAGTAATCAAGTGTCCTTGCCATCCTGAGTGAAATAAATCAACCCAGAGGTCTGTGATATTTTCTGGTGCAGAGATATGTGATTTGTTACTTGGTTGCTAGGGTAACCCCATCTGGTTGCTAGGCAGTTACCATAGTGATAGTAATAAAGTGTCCTTGCCATCCTTAATGAAATAAATCAACCCAGAGGTCTGTACTATTTTGTGGTGCAGAGATATGTGATTTGTTACTCGGTTGCTAGGGTAACCCCATCTGGTTGCTAGGCAGTTACCATAGTGATACTAATCAAGTGTCCTTGCCAGCCTGATTGAAATAAGTCAACCCGGAAGTCTCTATGTTTTTGTGATGCAGAGATATGTGATTTGTTACTCGGTTGCTAGGGTAAGCCCATCTGGTTGCTAGGCAGTTACCATAGTGATACTAATGAAGTGTGCTTTCCATCCTGATTGAAATAAGTCAACCCGGAAGTCTCTACGTTTTTCTGATGCAGAGATATGTGATTTGTTACTCGGTTGCTAGGGTAACCCCATCTGGTTGCTAGGCAGTTACCATAGTGATACTAATCAAGTCTCCTTGCCATCCTGATTGAAATAAATCAACCCAGAAGTCTCTCTGATTTTCTGGTGCAGAGATATAGTTACTGCTAAACGGTTGCTAGGGTACTCTGTTTAGTTGCTAGGGAGTGGCTTGGCAGCTGCCAATCATGAATCTCCAAAGGCTGCTTGTCAGTATGAATGATATAAACCAACTCCCATGCCTCTGTGACATTCAGAATGGAAGATATCCCTCTATGGATTTTGGTTGTTAAGGTGCTCGACAATGGTTGCTAGGGAGGGGCTAGGAAGTGTTGATTTGATGCATGATTGGCTGTTTGCTGTCCCGAGTCAAACGAGACCACCCTTGTGTTTCTATGACACTTCTATCCGGAGATATCCCTTTGATATGTTTCAATAGAAGTCTATGGGACTTGTTGCTAAGGTGCTCTTAATGGTTGCTAGGGCGTGGCTTGATAGCTTCACAATGATCCTGAGAGACTGATTGGTCGTCTGAGTAAAATGAGCCCACCCCCTCGTCTCTATGACACTGTGATCCAGAGCTATGTTCAATACAAATCCCTATGCCTTTTCATTTCATGGGCCGTCCTACACCATTATAAGTCAATTGGGGCATTTTTGGGCAGCTCCTGCCCCCAGGGGTGCAACTTTTACCCCATATTGAGGTATGCTCTTACAGAGCCTGCCAGCCTCTTCAAATGTGGCAAATCACACGTTTCTACGAAATCCTCGCTTGGAGCTGTGACGCGTCAAAGTTTGTCTCAATGTTAAGTCTATGTGATTTTTCGGCCGCTTTTTTGCCCCTGGGGCAAATACCGTACTCCGATCAGCTTATGAAAGTCATAGCACACGTGTCCTCAATAGGTCGTTCGATTTGACACCTCATTCGTGGGTCTACGCCAAACGGTGCGGGACGAGTTAGGTGCCGAAGTTTTGTTAAGAGATATAAAAATAAAAATAAAAATAAAAATAATAAGTATGTGAGATTACAATAGTGATGCTTTGCAAGCACCACTAATAATAATAATAATAATAATAATAACTAGATAGGTACATTTCCAGAAGAAAATGTGAGTGGTGCTTGCCGTGGCAAAACTCGTCAAATAGCCTGCTTGAAAAGAACAGAAATTGTGGTCATAAATAAATGAACCCAGAAGTCTGTATAATGTTCTGGTGCAGAAATATGTGATTTGTTACTCGGTTGCTAGGGTAACCCCATCTGGTTGCTAGGCAGTTACCATAGTGATACTAATCAAGTCTCCTTGCCGTCCTGATTGAAATAAGTGAACCCAGAAGTCTGTACTATTTTCTGGGGCAGAGATATGTGATTTGTTACTCGGTTGCTAGGGTAACCCCATCTTGTTTCTAGGCAGTTACCATAGTGATAGTAATGAAGTGTCCTTGCCATCCTGAGTGAAATAAATGAACCCAGATGTCTCTACTATTTTCTGGTGCAAAGATATGTGATTTGTTACTCGGTTGCTAGGGTAACCCCATCTGGTTGCTAGGCAGTTACCATTGTGAAACTAATAGAGTCTCCTTGCCATCCTGATTGAAATAAGTCAACCCGGAAGTCTCTACGTTTTTCTGATGCAGAGATATGTGATTTGTTACTCGGTTGCTAGGGTAACCCTATATGGTTGCTAGGCAGTTACCATAGTGATACTGATCAAGTCTCCTTGCCATCCTGATTGAAATAAGTCAACCCGGAAGTCTCAACGTTTTTCTGATGCAGAGATATGTGATTTGTTACTCGGTTGCTAGGGTAACCCCATCTGGTTGCTAGGCAGTTACCATAGTGATACTAATGAAGTGTCCTTGCCATCCTGATTGAAATAAGTCAACCCGGAAGTCTCTAAGATTTTTCTGATGCAGAGATATGTGATTTGTTACTCTGTTGCTAGGGTAACCCCATGTGGTTGCTAGGCAGTTACTATAGTGATACTTATCAAGTCTCCTTGCATCCTGATTGAAATAAATCAACCCAGAAGTCTCTCTGATTTTGTGGTGCAGAGATATAGTTATTGCTATACGGTTGCTAGGGTACTCTGTTTAGTTGCTAGGGAGTGGCTTGGCAGCTGCCAATCATGAAACTCCAAAGGCTGCTTGTCAGTATGAATGATATAAACCAACTCCCATGCCTCTGTGACATTCAGAATGGAAGATATCCCTCTATGGATTTTTGTTGCTAAGGTGCTCGACAATGGTTGCTAGGGAGGGGCTAGAAAGTGTTGAGGTGATTCATGATTGGCTGTTTGCTGCCCCGAGTCAAACAAGACCACCCTTGTGTTTTTATGACACTTCTATCCGGAGATATCCCTTTGAAGTCTTTCATTAGAAGTCTATGGGACTTGTTGCTAAGGTGCTCTAAATTGTTGCTAGGGCGTGGCTTGATAGATTCAAAATGATCCTGAGAGACTGATTGGTGGTCTGAGTAAAATGAGCCCACCCCCTTGTCTCTATGACACTGTGATCCAGAGCTATGTTCAATACAAAGTCCCTATGCAATTTCATTTCATGGGCCGTCCTACACCATTGTAAGTCAATGGGGGCAACTTTGGGCAGCTCCTGCCCCCCAGGGGTGCAACTTTTACCCCATATGAGGTATGCTCTTACAGAGCCTGCCAGCCTCTTCAAATGTGGCAAATCACACATTTCTGCAAAATCCTCGCTCGGAGCTGTGATGCGTAAAAGTTTGTCACAATGTTAAGTCTATGGGATTTTTCGGCGGCTTTTTTGCCCCTGGGGCAAATACCGTACCCCCGATCGCTTATAAAAGTCATAGCACACGTGTCCTCAATAGGCCGTTCGATTTGACACCTCATTCGTGGGTCTACGCCAAACGGTGCGGGACGAGTTAGGTGCCGAAGTTTTGTACGGAGATATAATAATAAGAAAGATAGGTACATTTCCTGAAGAAAATGAGAGTGGTGCTTGCCGTGGCAAAACTCGTCAAATAGCATGCTTGAAAAGAACAAAAATTATGGTCATAAATAAATCAATCCAGAAGTCTGTACGATTTTCTGGTGCAGAAATATGTGATTTGTTACTCGGTTGCTAGGGTAAGCCCATGTGGTTGCTATGCAGTTACCAAGGTAATACAATACATGGCTCCTTTCCATCCTGAGTCAAATAAGTCAACCCGGAAGTCTCTACATTTTTGTGATGCAGAGATATGTGATATGTTACTCTGTTGCTAGGGTAACCCCATGTGGTTGCTAGGCAGTTACCATAGTGATACTTATCAAGTCTCCTTGCTATCCAGAGTAAAATCAGTCAACCAGGAAGTCTCTACGATGTTCTGATCCAGAGATATGTGATTTGTTATTTGGTTGCTAGGGTAACCCCTCCTTGTTGCTAGGCAGTTACCATAGTGATTATAATCAAGCGTCTTTGCCATCCTGATTGAAATAAATCAACCCAGAAGTCCCTATGTTTTTCTGATGCAGAGATATATGATTTGTTACTCGGTTGTTAGGGTAACCCCATGTGGTTGCTAGGCAGTTACCATAGTGATACTTATGAAGTCTCCTTGCCATCCTGAATGAAATAAACCAACCCAGAAGTCTCTACGTTTTTCTGATGCAGAGATATGTGATTTGTTACTTGGTTGCTAGGGTAACCCCATATGGTTGCTAGGAAGTTACCATAGTGATACTAATGAAGTCTCCTTGCCATCCTGAGTAAATTAAGTCAACCCGGAAGTCTCTACTGTTTTCTGGTGCAGAGATATGTGATTTGTTACTCGGTTGCTAGGGTAACCCCATCTGGTTGCTAGGCAGTTACCAAAGTGATACTAATCAAGTCTCCTTGCCATCCTGATTTAAATAAATCAACCCAGAAGGCTGTACGATTTTCTGGTGCAGAGATATGTGATTTGTTACTCGGTTGCTAGGGTAACCCCATCTGGTTTCTAGGCAGTTACCATAGTGATACTAATCAAGTCTCCTGGCCATCCTGATTAAAATAAATCAACCCAGAATTCTCTTCAATTTTCTGGTGCAGAGATATGTGATTTGTTACTCGGTTGCTAGGGTAACCCCTCCTTGTTGCTAGGCAGTTACCATAGTGATCATAATCAAGTGTCTTTGCCATCCTGATTGAAATAAACCAACCCAGAAGTATCTAAGTTTTTCTGATGCAGAGATATGTGATTTGTTACTTGGTTGCTAGGGTAACCCCATATGGTTGCTAGGCAGTTACCATAGTGATACTAATGAAGTGTCCTTGCCATCCTTGTTGAAATAAATCAACCCGGAAGTCTGTACAATTTTCTGGTGCAGCGATATGTGATTTGTTACTCGGTTGCTAGGGTAACCCCATCTGGTTGCTAGGCAGTTTCCATAGTGATACTAATCAAGTCTCCTTGCCATCCTTAGTGAAATAAGTCAACCCGAAGTCTGTACTATTTTCTGGTGCCGAGATATGTGATTTGTTTCTCGGTTGCTAGGGTAACCCCATCTGGTTTCTAGGCAGTTACCATAGTGATAGTAATCAAGTCTCCTTGCCATCCTGAGTGAAATAAATCAACCCGGAAGTCAGTACTATTTTCTGGTGCAGAGATATGTGATTTGTTACTCTGTTGCTAGGGTAACCCCATCTGGTTGCTAGGCAGTTACCATAGTGGTACTAATCAAGTGTCCTTGCCATTCTGAGTGAAATAAATCAACCCAGAGGTCTGTACTATTTTCATGTGCAGAGATATGTGATTTGTTACTCGGTTGCTAGGGTAACCCCATCTGGTTGCTAGGCAGTTACCATAGTGATAGTAATCAAGTGTCCTTGCCATCCTGATTGAAATAAGTCAACCCGGAAGTCTCTATGTTTTTGTGATGCAGAGATATGTGATTTGTTACTCGGTTGCTAGGGTAAGCCCATCTGGTTGCTAGGCAGTTACCATAGTGATACTAATGAAGTCTCCTTGCCATCCTGATTGAAATAAGTCAACCCGGAAGTCTCTACGTTTTCTGATGCAGAGTTATGTGATTTGTTACTCGGTTGCTAGGGTAACCCCATCTGGTTGCTAGGCAGTTAACATAGTGATACTTATCAAGTCTCCTTGCCATCCTGATTGAAATAAATCAACCCAGAAGTCTCTCTGATTTTCTGGTGCAGAGATATAGTTACTGCTAAACGGTTGCTAGGGTACTCTGTGTAGTTGCTAGGGAGTGGCTTGGCAGCTGCCAATCATGAATCTCCAAAGGCTGCTTGTCAGTATGAATGATATAAACCAACTCCCATGCCTCTGTGACATTCAGAATGGAAGATATCCCTCTATGGATTTTGGTTGTTAAGGTGCTCGACAATGGTTGCTAGGGAGGGGCTAGGAAGTGTTGAAGTGATGTATGATTGGCTGTTTGCTGTCCCGAGTCAAACGAGACCACCCTTGTGTTTCTATGACACTTCTATCCGGAGATATCCCTTTGATCTTTTTCAATAGAAGTCTATGGGACTTGTTGCTAAGGTGCTCTTAATGGTTGCTAGGGCGTGGCTTGATAGCTTCACAATGATCCAGAGAGACTGATTGGTTGTCTGAGTAAAATGAGCCCACCCCTCGTCTCTATGACACTGTGATCCAGAGCTATGTTCAATACAAATCCCTATGCCTTTTCATTTCATGGGCCGTCCTACACCATTATAAGTCAATTGGGGCATTTTTGGGCAGCTCCTGCCCCCAGGGGTGCAACTTTTACCCCATATTGAGGTATGCTCTTACAGAGCCTGCCAGCCTCTTCAAATGTGGCAAATCACACGTTTCTACGAAATCCTCGCTTGGAGCTGTGACGCGTCAAAGTTTGTCTCAATGTTAAGTCTATGGGATTTTTCGGCCGCTTTTTTGCCCCTGGGGCAAATACCGTACTCCGATCGCTTATAAAAGTCATAGCACACGTGTCCTCAATAGGCCGTTCGATTTGATACCTCATTCGTGGGTCTACGCCAAACGGTCGCGGGACGAGTTAGGTGCCGAAGTTTTGTTAAGAGATATAATAAAAATAACTAGATGGGTACATTTCCTGAAGAAAATGTGAGTGGTGCTTGCCGTGGCAAAACTCGATCAAACAGCATGTTGTAACTTGAAAATAACAAAAATTATGGTCATAAATAAACCAACCCAGAAATGTGTACGATGTTCTGGTGCAGAAATATGTGATTTGTTACTCGGTTGCTAGGGTAAGCCCGTGTGGTTGCTATGCAGTTACCAAGGTAATACAATACATGGCTCCTTTCCATCCTGAGTGAAATAAGTCAACCCGAAGTCTGTAGTGTGTTCTGGTGCAGAGATATGTGATATGTTGCTCGGTTGCTAGGGTAACTCCATCTGGTTGCTAGGCAGTTACCATAGTGATACTAATCAAGTCTCCTGGCCATCCTGATTAAAATAAATCAACCCGGAAGTCTCTATGTTTTTGTGATGCAGAGATATGTGATTTTTTACTCGGTTGCTAGGGTAACCCCATCTGGTTGCTAGGCAGATACCATAGTGATACTAATCAAGTGTCCTTGCCATCCTTATTGAAATAAGTCAACCCGGAAGTCTCTACGCTTTTCTGATGCAGAGATATGTGATTTGTTACTCGGTTGCTAGGGTAAGCCCATCTGGTTGCTAGGCAGTTACCATAGTGATACTAATGAAGTCTCCTTGCCATCCTGATTGAAATAAGTCAACCCGAAGTCTCTATGTTTTTGTGATGCAGAGATATGTGATTTTTTACTCGGTTGCTAGGGTAACCCCATCTGGTTGCTAGGCAGATACCATAGTGATACTAATCAAGTGTCCTTGCCATCCTTATTGAAATAAGTCAACCCGGAAGTCTCTACGTTTTTCTGATGCAGAGATATGTGATTTGTTACTCGGTTGCTAGGGTAAGCCCATCTGGTTGCTAGGCAGTTACCATAGTGATTCTAATGAAGTCTCCTTGCCATCCTGATTGAAGTAAGTCAACCCGGAAGTCTCTATGTTTTTGTGATGCAGAGATATGTGATTTGTTACTCGGTTGCTAGGGTAAGCCCATCTGGTTGCTAGGCAGTTACCATAGTGATACTAATGAAGTGTCCTTGCCATCCTGATTGAAATAAGTCAACCCGGAAGTCTCTACGTTTTTCTGATGCAGAGATATGTGATTTGTTACTCGGTTGCTAGGGTAAGCCCATCTGGTTGCTAGGCAGTTACCATAGTGATACTAATGAAGTCTCCTTGCCATCCTGATTGAAGTAAGTCAACCCAGAAGTCTCTCTGATTTTGTGATGCAGAGATATGTGATTTGTTACTCGGTTGCTAGGGTAAGCCCATCTGGTTGCTAGGCAGTTACCATAGTGATACTAATGAAGTGTCCTTGCCATCCTGATTGAAATAAGTCAACCCAGAAGTCTCTACATTTTTCTGATGCAGAGATATGTGATTTGTTACTCGGTTGCTAGGGTAACCCCATCTTGTTGCTAGGCAGTTAACATAGTGATACTTATCAAGTCTCCTTGCCATCCTGATTGAAATAAATCAACCCAGAAGTCTCTCTGATTTTCTGGTGCAGAGATATAGTTACTGCTAAACGGTTGCTAGGGTACTCTGTGTAGTTGCTAGGGAGTGGCTTGGCAGCTGCCAATCATGAATCTCCAAAGGCTGCTTGTCAGTATGAATGATATAAACCAACTCCCATGCCTCTGTGACATTCAGAATGGAAGATATCCCTCTATGGATTTTGGTTGTTAAGGTGCTCGACAATGGTTGCTAGGGAGGGGCTAGGAAGTGTTGAAGTGATGCATGATTGGCTGTTTGCTGTCCCGAGTCAAACGAGACCACCCTTGTGTTTCTATGACACTTCTATCCGGAGATATCCCTTTGATCTTTTTCAATAGAAGTCTATGGGACTTGTTGCTAAGGTGCTCTTAATGGTTGCTAGGGCGTGGCTTGATAGCTTCACAATGATCCAGAGAGACTGATTGGTTGTCTGAGTAAAATGAGCCCACCCCCTCGTCTCTATGACACTGTGATCCAGAGCTATGTTCAATACAAATCCCTATGCCTTTTCATTTCATGGGCCGTCCTACACCATTATAAGTCAATTGGGGCATTTTTGGGCAGCTCCTGCCCCCAGGGGTGCAACTTTTACCCCATATTGAGGTATGCTCTTACAGAGCCTGCCAGCCTCTTCAAATGTGGCAAATCACACGTTTCTACGAAATCCTCGCTTGGAGCTGTGACGCGTCAAAGTTTGTCTCAATGTTAAGTCTATGGGATTTTTCGGCGCTTTTTTGCCCCTGGGGCAAATACCGTACCCGATACGCTTATAAAAGTCATAGCACACGTGTCCTCAATAGGCCGTTCGATTTGATACCTCATTCGTGGGTCTACGCCAAACGGTGCGGGACGAGTTAGGTGCCGAAGTTTTGTTAAGAGATATAATAAAAATAAAAATAAAAAGTATAATAAGTATGTGAGATTACAATAGTGATGCTTTGCAAGCACCACTAACTAGATAGGTACATTTCCTGAAGAAAATGTGAGTGGTGCTTGCCGTGGCAAAACTCGTCAAACAGCATGTTGTAACTTGTAAAGAAAAGAAATTATGGTCATAAATAAATCAGCCCAGAAGTCTGTACGATTTTCTGGTGCAGAAATATGTGATTTTTTACTCGGTTGCTAGGGTAAGCCCATGTGGTTGCTATGCAGTTACCAAGGTAATACAATACATGGCTCCTTTCCATCCTGAGTGAAATAAGTCAACCCGGAAGTCTGTAGTGTTTTCTGGTGCAGAGATATGTGATTTGTTACTCGGTTGCTAGGGTAACCCCATCTGGTTGCTAGGAAGTTACCATATTGATACTAATGAAGTGTCCTTGCCATCCTGGTTGAAATAAATCAACCCGGAAGTCTGTACTCTTTTCTGGTGCCGAGATATGTGATTTGTTTCTCGGTTGCTAGGGTAACCCCATCTTGTTGCTAGGCAGTTACCATAGTGATAGTAATCAAGTGTCCTTGCGATCCTGAGTGAAATAAATCAACCCGGAAGTCTGTACTCTTTTCTGGTGCCGAGATATGTGATTTGTTTCTCGGTTGCTAGGGTAACCCCATCTGGTTGCTAGGCAGTTACCATAGTGATAGTAATCAAGTGTCCTTGCAATCCTGAGTGAAATAAATCAACCCGGAAGTCAGTACTATTTTCTGGTGCAGAGATATGTGATTTGTTACTCGGTTGCTAGGGTAACCCCATCTGGTTGCTAGGCAGTTACCATAGTGATAGTAATCAAGTGTCCTTGCCATCCTGATTGAAATAAGTCAACCCAGAAGTATCTACGCTTTTCTGATGCAGAGATATGTGATTTGTTACTCGGTTGCTAGGGTAACCCCATGTGGTTGCTAGGCAGTTACCATATTGATACTAATGAAGTGTCCTTGCCATCCTGGTTGAAATAAATCAACCTGGAAGTCTGTACTCTTTTCTGGTGCCGAGATATGTGTTTTGTTTCTCGGTTGCTAGGGTAACCCCATCTGGTTGCTAGGCAGTTACCATAGTGATAGTAATGAAGTGTCCTTGCCATCCTGAGTGAAATAAATCAACCCGGAAGTCAGTACTATTTTCTGGTGCAGAGATATGTGATTTGTTACTCGGTTGCTAGGGTAACCCCATCTGGTTGCTAGGCAGTAATCATAGTGATACTAATCAAGTGTTCTTGCCATCCTGATTGAAATAAGTCAACCCGAAGTCTCTACGCTTTTCTGATGCAGAGATATGTGATTTGTTACTCGGTTGCTAGGGTAAGCTCATGTGGTTGCTAGGCAGTTACCATAGTGATACTAATGAAGTGTCCTTGCCATCCTGATTGAAATAAGTCAACCCGGAAGTCTCTACGTTTTCTGATGCAGAGATATGTGATTTGTTACTCGGTTGCTAGGGTAACCCCATCTGGTTGCTAGGCAGTTAACATAGTGATACTTATCAAGTGTCCTTGCCATCCTGATTGAAATAAGTCAACCCGGAAGTCTCTATGTTTTTGTGATGCAGAGATATGTGATTTGTTACTCGGTTGCTAGGGTAAGCCCATGTGGTTGCTAGGCAGATACCATAGTGATACTAATCAAGTGTCCTTGCCATCCTGATTGAAATAAGTCAACCCGGAAGTCTCTACGATTTTCTGGTGCAGAAATATGTGATTTGTTACTCGGTTGCTAGGGTAAGCCCATGTGGTTGCTATGCAGTTACCAAGGTAATACAATAAATGGCTCCTTTCCATCCTGAGTGAAATAAGTCAACCCGGAAGTCTGTAGTGTTTTCTGGTGCAGAGATATGTGATTTGTTGCTCGGTTGCTAGGGTAACCCCATCTGGTTGCTAGGCAGTTACCATAGTGATACTTATCAAGTGTCCTTGCCATCCTGATTGAAATAAATCAAGCCAGAAGTCTGTACGTTTTTCTGATGCAGAGATATGTGATTTGTTATTCGGTTGCTAGGGTAACCCCATGTGGTTGCTAGGCAGTTACCATAGTGATACTAATCAAGTGTCCTTGCCATCCTGATTGAAATAAACCAACCCAGAAGTCTCTACGTTTTTCTGATGCAGAGATATGTGATTTGTTACTTGGTTGCTAGGGTAACCCCATCTGGTTGCTAGGCAGTTACCATAGTGATACTAATGAAGTCTCCTTGCCATCCTGAGTGAAATAAGTCAACCCGAAGTCTGTACTGTTTTGTAGTGCAGAGATATGTGATTTGTTACTCGGTTGCTAGGGTAACCCCATCTGGTTGCTAGGCAGTTACCATAGTGATACTAATCAAGTCTCCTTGCCATCCTGATTGAAATAAATCAACCCAGAAGTCTCTCTGATTTTCTGGTGCAGAGATATAGTTACTGCTAAACGGTTGCTAGGGTACTCTGTGTAGTTGCTAGGGAGTGGCTTGGCAGCTGCCAATCATGAATCTCCAAAGGCTGCTTGTCAGTATGAATGATATAAACCAACTCCCATGCCTCTGTGACATTCAGAATGGAAGATATCCCTCTATGGATTTTGGTTGTTAAGGTGCTCGACAATGGTTGCTAGGGAGGGGCTAGGAAGTGTTGATTTGATGCATGATTGGCTGTTTGCTGTCCCGAGTCAAACGAGACCACCCTTGTGTTTCTATGACACTTCTATCCGGAGATATCCCTTTGATCTGTTTCAATAGAAGTCTATGGGACTTGTTGCTAAGGTGCTCTTAATGGTTGCTAGGGCGTGGCTTGATAGCTTCACAATGATCCTGAGAGACTGATTGGTCGTCTGAGTAAAATGAGCCCACCCCTCGTCTCTATGACACTGTGATCCAGAGCTATGTTCAATACAAATCCCTATGCCTTTTCATTTCATGGGCCGCCCTACACCATTATAAGTCAATTGGGGCAGTTTTGGGCAGCTCCTGCCCCCAGGGGTGCAACTTTTACCCCATATTGAGGTATGCTCTTACAGAGCCTGCCAGCCTCTTCAAATGTGGCAAATCACACGCTTCTACTGAAATCCTCGCTCGGAGCTGTGACGCGTCAAAGTTTGTCTCAATGTTAAGTCTATGGGATTTTTCGGTCGCTTTTTTGCCCCTGGGGCAAATACCGCACTCCGATCGCTTATAAAAGTCATAGCACACGTGTCGCTCAATAGGCCGCTCGATTTGACACCTCATTCGTGGGTCTACGCCAAACGGTGCGGACGAAGTTAGGTGCCGAAGTTTTGTTAAGAGATATAATAAAAATAAAAATAAAAAAGTATAACTAGATAGGTACATTTCCTGAAGAAAATGTGAGTGGTGCTTGCCGTGGCAAAACTCGATCAAATAGCCTGCTTGAAAAGAACAGAAATTGTGGTCATAAATAAATCAACCCAGAAGTCTGTATAATGTTCTGGTGCAGAAATATGTGATTTGTTAGTAGGTTGCTAGGGTAACCCCATGTGGTTGCTAGGCAGTCACCATAGTGATACTAATCAAGTGTCCTTGCCATCCTGATTGAAATAAGTCAAACCGGAAGTCTGTATGTTTTTGTGATGCAGAGATATGTGATTTGTTACTCTGTTGCTAGGGTAAGCCCATCTGGTTGCTAGGCAGTTACCATAGTGATACTAATCAAGTCTCCTGGCCATCCTGATTAAAATAAATCAACCCAGAATTCTCTTCAATTTTCTGGTGCAGAGATATGTGATTTGTTACTCGGTTGCTAGGGTAACCCCTCCTTGTTGCTAGGCAGTTACCATAGTGATCATAATCAAGTGTCTTTGCCATCCTGATTGAAATAAACCAACCCAGAAGTATCTACGCTTTTCTGATGCAGAGATATGTGATTTGTTACTTGGTTGCTAGGGTAACCCCATATGGTTGCTAGGCAGTTACCATAGTGATACTAATGAAGTGTCCTTGCCATCCTGAGTAAAATAAGTCAACCCGAAGTCTCTACTGTTTTGTAGTGCAGAGATATGTGATTTGTTACTCGGTTGCTAGGGTAACCCCATCTGGTTGCTAGGCAGTTACCATAGTGATAGTAATCAGGTCTCCTTGCCATCCTGAGTGAAATAAACCAACCCAGAAGTCTGTACGCTTTTCTGATGCAGAGATATGTGATTTGTTACTTGGTTGCTAGGGTAACCCCATATGGTTGCTAGGCAGTTACCATAGTGATAGTAATGAAGTCTCCTTGCCATCCTGAGTGAAATAAGTCAACCCGAAATCTCTACAAATTTCTGGTGGAAAGATATGTGATTTGTTACTCGGTTGCTAGGTTAACCCCATCTGGTTTCTAGGCAGTTACCATAGTGATACTAATCAAGTCTCCTGGCCATCCTGATTAAAATAAATCAACCCAGAATTCTCTTCAATTTTCTGGTGCAGAGATATGTGATTTGTTACTCGGTTGCTAGGGTAACCCCTCCTTGTTGCTAGGCAGTTACCATAGTGATCATAATCAAGTGTCTTTGCCATCCTGATTGAAATAAACCAACCCAGAAGTATCTACGCTTTTCTGATGCAGAGATATGATTTGCTGCTGAGCAATACGTAACTGAACGAAGCATACTG